>NC_046661.1:125122591-125166702 GCF_010883055.1 Belonocnema kinseyi
AAAAACTATTTTATTCCCAACTGGATTTTACGTAATTTTTTAATTAAAAGGAATTTTTAAAAAACTCCATTTTTAATGACGAATTTAATTTGTAACCAACTATAGTTGCATTTTTAAAAAGATTAATTTTCAAGATAGAAGATAAATTTTTAATCAAAAAAGATAAATTTTCAACCCAGAAGATTAATTTTCAAGGAAGTAGTTAAATTTTGAACCAAGGAGATTTATTTTTAATCGAAAAGCTTAATTTTTGACAAAAGAAAATATATATGCAACGAAAAAAATTCTTTTTGAACCAAAACAGATGCATTTTTAACGAAAAAAATTAATTTTCTACCAACCAAGGAGCGAAATTTTCTATCAAAAAGATAAATTTGTAACTAAGAAGTTAAATTTCCTACTAAAAAGATGAATTTTCAACCAAGATTAATTTTCAAAAAAGTAGACAAATTTTCAATCAAAAGCAAATAAATTTTCAACCAAGAATATTCATTTTAAACCAAGGAGCGAAATTTTCTAACAAAAAGATAAATTTTCAACAAAGAAGATTAGTTTTCAACCGACCAAGGAGCAAAGTTTTCTACCAAAAAGATCCATTTTTAACCAAGAACTTAAATTTGCTACCAAAAAGATGAATTTTCAACCAAAAAAGAAAAATTTTCAACCAAAAAGATTCATTTTCAATCAAGAAGATTAATTTTCAACCGAGGAGTTGAATTTTCTACCAAAAAGATAAATTCTTAAACAAGAAAACAAATTTGCTACCAAAAAGATGAATTTTCAACCGAAATTAATTTTCAAAAAAGTAGTTAAATTTTTCAACCAAGAAGATTAATTGTCCAACCGAGAAGATTCATTTTCAACCGATGAGTTAAGTTTTCTACCAAAAAAGATAAATTTTCAACGAATAAAATTAATTTTCAACCAACCAAAGAGCGAAATTTTCTACCAAAAAATAAATTTTTAACCAAAAAATTAAATTTTCAACCCAAAAGATGAATTTTTACCAAGAAGTTAATTTTCTACCAAAAAGATGAATTTTTAACCAAAAACAAATAAATTTTCAACCAAGAAGATCAATTTTTAACCGAGGAGTTAAATTTCCTACCAAAATATTTAAATTTTCAACGAAGAACGTTAATTTTCAACCAACCAACGAGCGACATTTTCTACCGAAAAGATGAATTTCAACGAAGATTAATTTGGTTTAAAGTACTTAAATTTTCAATCAAACACAAATAAATTTTCTACCAAGAAGATTAATTTTCTACCGGGGAGTTGATCTTTCTCCCAAAAAAGATACATTTTCAACGAAAAATATTAATTTTCAAACCAACCAAAGATCGAAATTTTCTACCAAAAATACCAAGAAATTAAATTTTCAACCAAAAAAATGAATTTTTAACCAGGTAGTTAGATTTGCTACCAAAAAGATTAATTCTCAACCAAGAAGATTAATTTTTTTTAAAGTAGTTAAATTTTCAACTAAAAAAAAATAAATAAATTTTTAAATCAGAAGATTAATTTTCAACCGAGGAGCTAAATTTTCTACCAAAAAAGACAAATTTTCAACGAAGAAGAATAATTTTCAACAACCAAAGAGCAGAATTTTCTACCAAAAAGATACATTTTTAACCATCAAAGAGTAGAATTTTCTACCAAAAAGATAAATTTTTAACCATCAAAGAGTAGAATTTTCTACCAAAAAGATAAATTTTTAACCAAGAAATTAAATTTTGTAACAAAAGATGAAGTTTCAACCAAGAAGAATAATATTTAAAAGAGTAGTTACATTTTCAAAAAAAAAAAAAAGATAAATTGTCAACGAAAAAAATTAATTTTCAACCAACCACGGAGCCAAATTTTCTACCGAAAAGATCAATTTTAAATGAAGAAGATTAATTTTTAATCGATCAGAAGGAGCGAAATTTTCAACCAAAAAGATAAATTTTTAAGCAAAAAGTTCAATTTGCTACCAAAAATATGAATTTTTAACCAAGAAGATTAATTTTTAAAACAGTAGTTAAATTTTCAACCGAAAAAGAAAAACTTTCAGCGAAGAAGTTAAATTTGCTACCAAAATATCAATTTTCAAACGAGAAGATTATTTTCAAAAAACTAGTTAAATTTTTAAACGATAAAGAAAAACTTTCAGCGAAGAAGTTAAATTTGCTACCAAAATATCAATTTTCAAACGAGAAGATTATTTTCAAAAAAGTAGTTAAATTTTCAACTAAAAAAGATAAATTTGCAACCATAAAAATTAATTTTCAATAGAGGAGATAAACTTTCTACCAAAAAAGAGAAATTTTAAACTAAGAAATTAAATTTCCTGCCAAAATAATTTAGTTAAATTTTATACCGAAAATGATCAATTTCTAACCGAGCACAATAATTGTCAAACAAAAAATACATTTTCAACCAACAAAAGTTAATTTTATACAAAAAAAAAAAAGAATTGACTAAAAAGATTGAAAAGTTCAAGACTTCAATCAAAACGTTAAAGTTTCAAACGAAAAAAGAATAATTTTCAACACAAAATAAAAACGAATTTTTAACAAAATACTTAAATTTTTAATCCAAAAAGACGAACTTTCTACAAAACAGTTAAATTTTTTAACTGAAAACAGGAAATAAGTTTCAACCAAAAAATAAATTTTTTGTCCAAAAACAACAAATTTTCAACAAAATACATAAATTATAAACTATAAAGGATAAATTTTAATCAAAAAATAGAATTGTTAGATTTTAAACATAACACATAAATTTTCAAGTAAAAAGTTGAATTTTGAACTAAAAAAAAATTTACCTGAAACAAATTAGTTAAACTTAGAGTTAATGAATCAATTTCAAAACAAATAAAGTGTATTTTTAAAATAATAATTGAATTCTTAACCAGTCAGATGAATTTTCGAACAAAAAGATTTAATTTCTATAAAAAATGTCTTTGATTTCAATAATTAAAACGATATTACCACTAATTTATTTTTAAAATGGTTTTTTTCTTATGAAAGAAAAAACATTATTTTTAATTCAAAAACTTTAAACTTACGGAAAATTGTTTTAAATTGCAATCATAGCAATTTCTTATGTCAAATTTTAATTAATTAATGTTTATTATTAGAACAAAATTTTATAGGCAATTCTAAGAAAATAAATTTATTAATTATAAGAAAAATTATTGAAAAAACAAAAGTTCTTCAATTCATTTTTTTTTAAGTTTTATTTTTGAACGAATTATTTCCCACGGAAGTTATTTTTGGCCTGGAAATATGAATGATAGTGGAAAAAACAGAACATCATCGAATGACGAAGCGGAAACGAAACAGTTTTCATTCAAGGCTCACAAAACCTGATAATAATCAATATTAAAATTCACATTTCCAAATTGAACAATTTGAATTTTTTAGCCCAAAACCTAAGCTGATTTTTATTATTTATTTTTTTTTTAATCAAATAAAACTTGCGAAAATGTTTGTTTCTGAAATTTGGAAATCCGAATGTTCAAATTCCTGGAAATAGTAAATTTCCGAATTTTTAAATTTCAGAAAAAAGCAAATTGGCAAATTTTCAAGTACCGGAAAAAATAAGAAACAAATTTTGCAATTCCCTATTTCTTGGAATTTGAAAAATGGCCAATTTTTTATTTTGAGACATAGATCAGCAGTAAAAATTTTCCGTGGATTTATTTTCTTTTGGGAATTTGAAATTTCGGAAACAAAATTACTGAAAAAAATATTCAAAATAAATAATTTCCGAACCTGTAAAATATCCGTTAAATAATAAATATAAAATTTATTTATTATTCGAAACATTCCTTAATTGTTTAGATTTAGCAATTTTATAATGCGGAAATTTCCTGCACCTGTAATTTTAGAGCGTCAGATATTTTATAATTTCGGAAATTTTATTTTGGGAATGATCTATTATCGAAAATTTTCAAATCGTTATGTATTACAAAATTAGGGAATTTTATTATTCAGAAATTTTTAATTGTTAGTAATTTTTTAATTTCACGAATTTTCCATTTCGAATATGTTCTTATTCGGAATTTTTCTTTTTCGGGGTTGTTCAGTCTCGATTAAATTGAAAAAAATTTATTTAAAGATCGTGAAATAAAACATTGGAAAATTTAGAGCCTTTTATTTTTTACAGGAATGATTAAAAAATCCCATAAAATAAAATTCCTAAGAAATTATTTTTGACCAATATCAATTATTTATTAAAAATGCAATAATAAAATATTTTGATTAAAGGCCAATTTTTCAATGATGAATGTTTGAAACCATAGTTAGAGTATTTAATTATTTAATTATAATTAAATATATAAAATTTACTAAAAACCATTATTTTAATGAGGGAATTTAAAAATTTGGAAATATTATTAGTCTCGAATTTTCCAATCCTAGATTTTTATATTTTGGGAATTTTTATCATTTCGCAAATTTGACATCATCGGGAAATTTTGTTTTTCGGAACTCTTAAGTCCTCTGAATTAAACAATGAGAAATTTCTAATGTTTTGAACAAATTAAATACCTATTTGAAAAAAACACAATTTTTGTGATTGTTTAAATTTTGAGTTTAAAAAAGTTCTTCAATATTTTATTTTCAAACTAACTATTTCCCACGGAGGGTTATTTTTGGCCTGCAAATATGAATGATAGTGGGGAAAAAAACATAATCTCATCGAACGACAATGCAAAAACGACAAGGAACTCTCTCGCGCCGTCGCGACCGCAAGGGCCGAGACCATCCAGTAATTTACGACAATTACAAAGTGAGGTCATCTACGAAGTTTACGAGATGCGTCGACGCGGCAAATTAATTCAATAAATTCCTCCCTGGACTGCCGCTCGCTTATCGCTATACGCGACGTCAAACTTCTCTGGAGAAAATGAATCTTTGATTCCTTGGCTAAACTGCTCATCAAAATAATTTTTTTTTTGTGCGAAAATCTTCTCTTTCCTAAACAACATTTTGCGGAAAAAACTAATTTCTTAATACCATTTATTTTTCTTAAAAAAAAAATTTAGTCTTGAAACTGTTTTCATTTTACCATGAGACTCTTGGAAATAAAAAAATCTTATTATTACGTTTATAAAAATCGAAATTTGTTGAATTAAAATTTGACAAATCAAATTTGCACAAAGTAAAATTTAACAAATCAAATCTTGACAAATTAATTTTTGGCTATATTAAATTTATGTTGTCCAAGTTTGATTTTTGGATTCTTGGTTCGTTGACAGATCAATTTCCACTTAAGAAAATAAATTAACGCCTGAAATTATTTTTATTTTACCACGATAAACTTTGGAAATTAAAAAAATTTATCTATCGCATTTCGAAAAATCCAAACTTGTCAAATCAAATTTGCGCGAACAAAAATTCAACAAATTAAAATGGTAAAAATCAAATTTGTACCAAAAAAATAACAAAATCAAATTTCGAAAAATTTCTTTTTGTTTGTATAAAATTTATGTTTTCCAAATGTGATTTTCGGACAAATTAAATTTCAAAAAATCAAAAGATTTAAATTAAATCAATAAATTCCTTTTTGGACTGACGATCGCTTATCGCTATACGTGACGTCAAACTTCTCCGGAGAAAATGAATATTTTCTTCCTTGGCTAAACTGTTCATCAAACTATTTTTTTTTGTAACCACAAAAAGGTGCACAAATTTTCTTTCTTTTCTAAACAACAATCTGCGGAAAAAATTATTTCCTGAATACCATTTTTTGCTCAAGAAAAAAAATTATCTTTCGATACTATTTTTATTTTAATGCAAAATTTTTGAATATCAAAAAAAAAAGAATTTAACAAGGACATTTTCAGCAATCAAATTTTGACAAATAAAATTTGGAAGAATCAAATTCAGTGACATCAAATTTATGTTGTCCAAGTTGGATTTTCGGATTCTTTGTTTTTTTATATACCACTTTCGACTAAGGAAAATTAATTAAATTCTGAAACTATTTTAATTTTATAATAATATACTTGAAAAAAAAAATAAAAGCACATTTGGACAAATCAATTTTTAAAAAATCGAAAGATTCAAATTCATTGAAAAAATTCCTCTCTGGACTGCCTTCGATTATCGCTATACGCGACGTCAAACTTTTCAGGGGAAAATAAATCCTTGATTCCATGGTTAAACTGCTCACTAAACTAATTTTTTTGTAGCCACCAAAAGTTGCGAAAATCTTCTTTCTTTTCAGAATAATATTCTGCGGGGAAAACTTATTAAACCTAATTTAAAGACTTAAGAAACTAATGCAAAAACTAATTATGACAAATAAAATTTTGACAAATAAAATTTGGAAGAATCAAATTTAGTGACATCAAACTTATGTTGTCCAAGTTTGATTATTGGATTCTTGGTTCTTTTGCATAACACTGTCCACTTAAGAAAATAAATTAACGCCTGAAACTATTTTTATTGTGCCACGAGAATATTTGAAATTGAAAAAAAGTATAATTATCACGTTTGGACAAATTAAAACTTGTCAAAATAAATTTGCAACAAACCAAAATTTAAAACAGCAAATTTTAATAAATAAAAATTTGACAAATCAAAATTTAACAAATAAAATCTTGAGAAATTAATTTTTGTTGAAATCAAATTTATGTTGTCCAAATGCGAAAATTAAAAAATAATTTCTTTTATACACAATTTTTCCGCTTAAGAAAACAAATTGACACTAAAAACTGTTTTTATTTCACTAGTAGAATATTGGAAATTAAACAAAAAATAATTATCACGTTCGGACAAATCAAAATTTGCACAAAACCAAGATTTAACAAATCAAATTTTTTAAAATTAATTTTTGATTAGATCAAATTTATGTTGTACATATGTTATTTTCTGATTTTTTGTTCTTTTATATCCCAAAATTTGGATAAACCAAATTGGCACAAAAAAAATTTTGGTTCTTTTATGTACTACTTTTTACTTAAGAGAAAATATTAAATCCTAAAAATATTTGTATTTTACCACAAAATTCATGGAAATTAAAAAAAAAAGAATCCAATGAACATATTTTGAGCCATCAAACTTTGGCAAATCAAATTTGCAAAAAACAAATTTTTACCAATCAAAATGTGACACATAAAACTGACGTAAAAATGTAAAACATTTACAAAGTTACTTTTTTAATTTAGAAGCAAATTGAATATTTAAATTTTCCAGGTTTCATTGACTAATTAATTAATTTAATTAATAATCAAATTTTAACAAATTAGATTTGAAAATATCAATTTTTTTTGTGCAAATATTATGGTTAGGTTTTTTTTTCTCAAAAATTCGATGGTTAAATTTGAATGTTTGACGCTAAAAAAAATTTAGATTTTTTCAGAATTTAATTTGTTTTAAAGACTATTTTTATTTCCAAGATAAATAGAAAATATTTTAATTTAATTAAACATTTTACGGTTTCCACTCAATAAATTAAATTCACTTTTGGAAAAAATTTTATTTGACCACTAAATTCTTAGGAATTAAAAAAAGAATCCAAGGACAAAATTTGCACATATCGAATTTGTATTGTGCAAAGATTGTTCGATTATGGTTTTTCTTATTTGAAAAAATTTCGTACTTAAATTTAACTGTAAAAAAAAATTTATTTGAATTTATTCTGAATTTAGTTTCCTTTATTTTTACTATTTTTATTTAAACGCTATATTGAGAATATTGAAAATTAATTAAAGTTTTGCAATACAGAAAAGGAATTTAATGGGACTCAAGGAATACTAAATAATCTTTTAACCTTTTAGCTATCAACGGCTTTTAATTTTTTCGCAATAATTTATTAGCGAAAAATGTAATCAAAATTTTTGTTAAAGGTGTCGGTAGACTTTAAAAGTCAGCCACAAGTATATTATTATGCTATAATTATGCCGGTGGCACCCGCATATTTCAGGAACATGGGTATCCATTTTATCTCCGTATTTTTCTCATGTCCTCGCTTTTAAAACGATCGATCGCGACCATGAAGTGGCACTGAAAGTCTACCAGAAGTAAGTACACAAAAACACAATTTTTTTTTTTATTTTTGAAAAAGTTTAAAAAGTTAAGGAATCTGTATTATCATCAGAGAATAACAGAAATTCTTAACGTCTTTTCAGCCTAGAAGGACCTATGAATTAAAAAAAATTCTGAAAACGATCGGCAATTGGAAGATCTGTGGTTCGAATCTCAGCGGAGCGAGAGATTTTTTTTTCAGAAAAAATATAATCAAAAAAGACCTTTAAAGTTATAAATTTTATTATTTTAAGATTTCGTCTCTTTCGGTTAAAAACTCAGATTTTTTCGTAGAATATTGACCTTTTGTTCAAAATTCATATTCTTTTACTTATAAGTCAACTGAAATCTTTTTTGGATGAAAAATATTTTTTCGGAAATTGTGTCTTTTTGACCTTAAAGATCCTCTTTCTCAGTAGAAATATTGTAGCTTTCTTGAATAAGAATCAAACTATTAATAATAATTAATAATAATTTTTAACCAAAAAGTTGCAATTCCGTAAAAAAATTAATTTTCTACTAAAACAGATGTATTTTAAAATTCAAATACGAACATTTTCGAAAAATCGTTGACTTTACTGTTAAAAAAATTAATTTGGCTTTTCACAATCAAAATGTGAATTTTTATACAAGAAATAAGTTTTTTGCGAAATAAATGAAATTTTAAATTCGAAAACACGAATATTCAACAAAAAATGATGACTTTTTAAACAAAAATGTTCATATCTCTACCAAATTGTTGCATTTTCATAAAAAAAATCTCTCTTGAAACAGATGAATTTTTTTTTAAATGTTCAATAAAGCAGATGAATTTTCATTCAAAAAATGTTTCATTTGACTTTTCAAGATCAAAATATGAATTTTTTAACAAGAAATAAGTTTCTACAAACAAAAATTAATTTTCATTTAAAAAAAAACAATCTTTTCAACCGAAAAGGATGAATTTTTAACAAAATTATTGAAATCTCTAACAAACAGTTGCATTTTTATTTTTAAAAATTCTCGTGAAACAGATGAATTTGTATAAAATTTTCTTTTTTCAAATAGTTGAATTTCCGTCAAAAAAAAATTCCAATTGAATTTTAAAAATCAAAATATGAAAAAAATAAGTTTCTACAAAAAAAATTGAATTTTCAATTTAAGAAACGAATTTTTGACCAAAAATGATGACTTTAACTAAATTGTTTCATTCTCTACCAAATAGTTCCATTTTTATCAAAAAATAAAACTTCTCTTCAAACAGATAAATTTCTTCTTAAATAGTTGAATTTCCATCCAAAAAAGGTTCCATTTGACTTTTCAAGATCAAAATAAGAATTTGTTAACACAAAATAAGTTTAGACGAAAAAAATTGAGTTCTCAGTTCAAAAAGACAAATTTTTTTAACCAAAAACGACAAATTTTTAAGAAAATTGTTGAAATCTCTACCAAATAGTTGTATTTTGATCAACAAAAAAAAGAAATTTCTCCTAAAATAGATGAATTTTGAGTGTCAAAATATTTTCGAAAAATACTTGAATTTCTAGCCAAAAAACATTCCAGTCAACTTTTCAAGAAAAAAATATGAATTTTAAACAAAAAATACGTTTCTGCATAAAAAAACTGATTTTTTAATCCAAAAAGACGAATTTTCAACCACAAAAAATTACTTTTTATCAAAATTGTTTAATTTTCTACCAAATAGTTGCATTTTTATCAACAACAAAAAATTTCTCTTAAAACAGACGACTTTCTTTTTTGATTTTTGAAAAAATAGTTGAATTTCCATCCAAAAAAAAATTCCAGTTAAATTTTCAAGATCAAAATATGAATTAGAAAAAAAGTGTCTACAAAAAAACCTGAAATTTTAATTCAAAATGACGAATTTTTAACCAAAAATAATTACTTTTTAACAAAATTGTTAAATTCTCTACCAAATAGTTGCATTTTTATCAACAACAAAAATTTTTCTTAAAACAGATGACTTTATTTTTTTTATTTTTGAAAAAATAGTTTAATTTCCATCCAAAAAAAATTCCAGTTGAATCTTCAAGATCAAAATATAAACTAAAAACAAAATTTCTACAAAAAACTGAAATTTTAATCTAAAAAGACGAATTTTTAACCAAAAATAATTACTTTTTAACAAAATTGTTTAATTCTCTGCCAAATAGTTACATTTTTATTTTAAAAAATGAAAATTCTTTTAAAACAGATGACTTTTTATTTTTTGTAATTGTCAACAAAATAGTATATTTTTCATCCAAAAAACACTCCAGTTGACTTTTCCAGATTAAAATATGAATTTTTTAACAAAAAATAAGTTTTTACGAAAAAATTGACTTTTCAAACAAAAAAGACGAATTTTTTCAACCAAACAGGATAAATTTTTAAAAAATTGTGGAAATCTCCAACAAATAGTTGCAATTTAATCAAAAAAATTTTTTCTTCAAATAGATGAATCTTTATTTTAAAAATATTTTCGAAAAAATAGTTGAATTTCCATTTTAAAAAGATTCCGGTTGACTTTTCAAGATCAAAATATAAATTTTAACCAAAAATAAGTTTCTACGAAAAAAGTTGACTTTTCAGACCAAAAAGACGAATTTTTTTCAATCAAAAAGGATACATTTTTTAAAAATTGATGAAATCTCCAAAAGCTAGTTGCAATTTAATCAAAGATTATTTTTATCTTCGAGTAGATGAATTTTTATTTTTAAAATATTGTCGAAAAAATAGTTAAATTTCCATTCAAAAAGATTCCAGTTGACTTTTCAAGATCAAAATATAAATTTTAACAAAAAATAAGTTTCTACGAAAAAAATTGACTTTTCAGACCAAAAAGACGAATTTTTTTTTCAATCAAAAAGAATACATTTTTTAAAAATTGTTGTAATCTCCAACAAATAGTTGCAATTTAATCAAAAAGACTTTTTTTCTTCACATAGATGCATTTTTATTTTTAAAATATTGTCGAAAAAATAGTAGAATTTCCATTCAAAACAGATTCCAGTTGTCTTTTCGAGATCAAAATATGAATTAAAAAAAAAAAAGTTTCTACAAAAAAAACTGAAATTTTAATACAAAAAGACGAATTTTTAACCAAAAATAATTACTTTTTAACAAAATTGTTTAATTCTCTGTCAAATAGTTACATTTTTATTTTAAAAAATGAAATTTCTTTTAAAACATATGACTTTTTTATTTTAATTGTCAAAAAAATAGTTGAATTTGCATCTAAAAAAGATTCCAGTCGACTTTTCAAGATCAAAATATAAATTTTAACAAAGAAAAAGATTCTACGAAAAAAAGGAAATTTCCAGCCTTAAAAGACGCTTTTTTCAATCAAAAGGGATAGATGTTTTAAAACATTGTTAAAATGTCTACTAAATAGTTGCATTTTATAAAAAAAAAAAGAAATTTCTCCTAAAATAGATGAATTTTTATTTTTAAAATATTGTCGAAAAAATAGTTGATTTTCCATTAAAAAAGATTCCAGCTGACTTTTCAAGATCAAAATATAAATTTTTTAACAAAAAATAAGATTCTACGAAAAAATATGGAATTTCCAGTCTTAAAAGACGATTTTTTTCAAACAAAACGGATAGATTTTTTAACAAATTGTTAAAATGTCTACCAAAGAGTTGCATTTTATCAAAAATAAAAAGAAATTTCTCCTAAAATAGATGAATTTTTATTTTAAAAATATTTTCGGAAAAGTAGTTTATTTTTCATCTAAAAAATACTCCAGTTGACATTTCCAGATTAAAATATAATTTTTTAAACAAAAAACAAGAGTCTAAGAAAAAAATTTAATTTCTGATCCAAAAATACGATTTTTTGTCAACCAAAAATGATGAATTATCAATAAAATTATTAAATTCTCTGCCAAAAATTTTATCCATTTTTATTCAAACACTTATTCAACACTTTTATCCAAAAAGATGATATTTCTCTTAAAACGGACGAATTTTTATTTAAAAATAAAATAGTTGGATTTTCAACATCAGAGAAAAAAAAAGCAGAAAAAGGATGAAATTTCTATAAAAACAAATCGATGTTTATTCATTTATTTTTTTAAATAAGGGAGGGGATTCTTAGAGAGGGCCTATAATCCGTCACGTAATTTAAGTACGGCCCCTTACAGATGTTACCCAGTGGTCATAATTTGTATGATCAAGATTAGCGTTTTCGTTTTGACCTCTCGAAAGTCTGAACTCTGGGCATCAGGCAAAGTAGTTATTCTGCCACTAGAGGCCTTGTCCATGCTTCCTTTGGATTCAGACAAACATATGGCATCCACACTAATGCCGAGTTCTCGATCGTTTTGCCGTCCATATGGCACGCCCGTTTCCAGCCCCATTTCGTCGTTTTTAAGACTTTAGAGTCGATTTTGTATATTCTCGTGTGTGTATAGAGCCACGTATGGCACGTTCTCCCTTCTCAGGAAACCGCGCTTCTATTTGTAGCTGGATAATGTCTCCAGACTTCCAGACCACGGGACCGCGAATACCTCCAGTCCAGACGAAACACGAACAGTAGGGAGGTCCGAAAAAACGCTTTTCAATCTACGGGGCAAGCCAACCCCTCCGCACATTTTTTTTAATTTTTATTTTTCGTTGAAATTTATTCTAAATTTACCTCTTTTTTTAGAAGTTTTTTGTTTTGTTTTTTATTTGAAAATTCATCTCTTTTCTTAAATATAACTGCTTTGTTTGAAATCAATGTTTGAACTACAAGTTTAACTACTCCGGTATAAAATTTAACTATTTTTCTGGAAATCCGTGTTTTTTTTTTAAGAAGTAGATTTTTAACGGAAATCCAACAAATAGTTGCAATTTCATCAAAGAAATTTTCTTTCTTCAAATAGATGCATTTTTATTTTAAAAATATTGTCGAAAAAATAGTTGAATTTCCATTCAAAAAAGATTCCAGTTGACTTTTCAAGATCAAAATATAAACTAAAAAAAAATTTCTACAAAAAAACTGAAATTTTAATCTAAAAAGACGAATTTTTAACCAAAAATAATTTCTTTTTAACAAAATTGTTTAATTCTCTGCCAAATAGTTACATGTTTATTAAAAAAAATGAAATTTCTTTTAAAACAGATGTTTTTTTTTTAATTGTCCACAAAATAGTTAAATTTGCATCCAAAAAAGATTCCAGTTGACTTTTCAAGATCAAAATATAAATTTTTAACAAAAAATAAGATTCTGCGAAAAAAATGTTGTTTTCAGTCCAAAAAGACGAATTTTTTCAACCAAAAAGGATAAATTTTTAATAAAATCGTTGAAATGTCTACCAAATAGTTGCATTTTATCAAGAAAAAAAAATTATAATAAATTTCTCCTAAAATAGCTGAATTTTCATTTTAAAAATATTGTCGGAAAAAAGTATATTTTTCATCCAAAAAATACTCCAGTTGACTTTTCCAGATTAAAATATGAATTTTTTAACAAAAAATTAGTTTCTACGAAAAAAATTGACTTTTCAGACCAAAAAGACGAATTTTTTTCAACCAAATATGATAAATTTTTTAAAAATTGTTGAAATCTCCAACAAATAGTTGCAATTTAATAAAAAAAAATGTTTCTTATAATAGATAAATGTTTGATTTTAGAATATTGTCGAAAAAATAGTTGACTTTTCATGATCAAAATATAAATTATTAACAAAAAATAAGATTCTGCGAAAAAATGTAGTTGTTAGCCCAAAAAGACGAATCTTTTCAACCATTATATAAATTATAAATTAAATAAATAAAATAAAAATAAATTTTTTAACAAATATAACTGCTTTGTTTGAAATCAATGTTTGAACTACAAGTTTAACTACTTCGGTATAAAATTTAACTATTTTTCTGGAAATCCGTTTTTTTTAAGAAGTAGATTTTTAACGGAAATCCAACAAATAGTTGCAATTTAATCAAAGAAATTTTCTTTCTTCAAACAGATGCATTTTTATTTTAAAAAGTATTGTCGAAAAAATAGTTGAAATTCCATTCAAAAAAGATTCCAGTTCACTTTTCATGATCAAAATATAAACTAAAAAAAAAATTTCTACAAAAAAAACTGAAATTTTAATCTAAAAAGACGAATTTTTAACCAAAAATAATTACTTTTTAACAAAATTGTATAATTCTCTGCCAAATAGTTACATGTTTATTTAAAAAAATGAAATTTCTTTTAAAACAGATGTTTTTTTTTAAATTGTCCACAAAATAGTTAAATTTGCATCCAAAAAAGATTCCAGTTGACTTTTCAAGATCAAAATATAAATTTTTAACAAAAAATAAGATTCTGCGAAAAAAATGTTGTTTTCAGTCCAAAAAGACGAATTTTTTCAACCAAAAAGGATAAATTTTTTAAAAATTGTTGAAATCTCCAACAAATAGTTGCAATTTAATAAAAAAAAAATGTTTCTTATAATAGATGAATGTTTGGTTTTAGAATATTGTCGAAAAAATAGTTGAATTTCCATTCAAAAAAGATTCCAGTTGACTTTTCAAGATTAAAATATAAATTTTTAACAGATAATAAGATTCTGCGAAAAAAATGTAGTTTTTAGTCCAAATAGACGAAGCTTTTCAACCATTATATAAATTATAAATTAAATTAAAAAAATAAAAATAAATATTTTAACAAATATAAATGCTTTGTTTGAAATCAATAATTGAACTACAAGTTTAACTACTCCGGTATAAAATTTAACTATTTTTCTGGAAATCTGTTTTTTTAAGAAGTATATTTTTAACGGAAATTTCAACTATTCTATTTTTAGTTAAAATGTTATCTTTTTTGGATGGATATTGGTTGGTATTAAATTCAATGGAATTAAATTTTTCCAATTGAAAATTTAGACGCTCCTCTCTTAAAGGAAAAATGAAATTTTCTAGTTTAAAGTGTAAGATTTTGAATGTTAATTTCTTTTGTAAATCCAAAATTCATTGAATATTCACGTTTTCTTTCTTCGAAAGTTAATCTCTTTGTTTACAAATTTTTCTTTTTGGTTGTAAATTCAAATATTCTAATTTAATAATCATCGTTTTTAATTCATGATTCTTTTCTTTAGTTGAAAAATCAGCTATTTTATTTTAAAAAATTTTTTCTTTGGACGAAAAGGAATTTTTTTACCAAAACTTTAAAAAATTTTCCGGAAATCCCATTTTTTAAAGTTAAGAATTAAATTTTTTACGAAACTTTCGATTATTCTATTTTTGGATAAAATGTTATCTTTTTTGGATGAAAATTCTATCATGTTCAACGAAATAAATGAATTTTCAATTTTAAAAGGCAAATTTAAACTTAAAAAATGAATTTTCGACCTATAAGATTTATTGGTCGAAAATTAATTTTTTAAATGTAAATTTGTCTTTAAAAAAGAAACAGAACAGCTTTCGCCAGGAGAAAACAATTTTTCGTATCCCAGATAAATTTACATTAAAAAAATAAATTTGTCTTTTAAAATTGAAAATCCATTTATTTCGTTGAACATTCACGTATTTTGTTTAAAAATGGTCTTTTTTCATAAAAAAAACTACTTTTTTGGTAGAGTTAAATTTAATATTAATCATTTTAAATAAAATTTCATTTTTTGGTTAACAAATGGACAATTTGATTTTAAAAAACTTGTTTTTTTTGGATGACCAGGAATTTTTTTACCAAAAATGTAACTATTTTTCTGGAAATCCCATTTTTTGATAAAGAATTCAGTTTTAAACGGAAAATCCAACTATTCTATTTTTGGTAGAAATTTGATCTTTTTTGGATAAAAATTACACTTTTTGGTAGAAAATTGATCTTTTCAATTTAAAAATTAAACATTTTGTTTGAAATTTTTGTCATTTTTGGGAAAATCATATTTTTTGTAGAAAATTAATTTTATTGGTCGAAAATTCAGGTTTTTTATGTATATTTGTCTTTTAAAATTGAAAAATAATTTGTTTAGTTGAAAATTCACGTATTTTGTTTAAAAATGGTCTTTTTTCATAAAAAAACGACTTGTTTGGTAGAGTTAAATTTAATATTAATCATTTTAAATAAAAATTCATTTTTTGGTTAACAAATGGGCAATTTGATTTTAAAAAACTTGTTTTTTTTTAGGATGACCAGGAACTTTTTTACCAAAAATATAACTATTTTTCTGGAAATCCCATTTTTTGATAAAGAATTCAGTTTTAAACGGAAAATCCAACCATTCTATTTTTGGTAGAAATTTGACTTTTTTTGGATAAAAATTACACTATTTGGTAGAAAATTGATATTTTTTATTTAAAAATTTAACTATTTGTTTGAAATTGATTTAATTTGTGGGAAATTTATCTTTGTTGTAGAAACTTAATCCTACTGGTACAAAATTCATCTTTTTGATGCAAATTTGACTGTTTAAATTTAAAATTCACGTTTTTTTTTAAAATATTTTTTTTGTTGTAAAATCGACTTTTTTCTTTAAAAGTTAATAGTTTATTTTTTAATGTTTAAAACTTCTTTTTCATTCAAAATTCAAGTAGTCCAGTTAAATATTCATCATATTAATTAAAAATTCATTTCTTTGGTTTTTTGTTTGAAAATAATTTTTTTCTTAAACTGAAAATGAAAATATTATTCCAGTTGATTATTTTATAATTTCAGTTAAAAAATCATTTTTACCGTTTTAAATGTAAATTTGCCTTTCTAAATTGAAAATTCATTTATTTAATTGAAAATACACGTATTTGGTTGAAAAATAAACTTTTTTGGTTGAAAAATAAACTTTTTTGGTCGAAAATAATTTTTTATTTGAAATCTAATCTCCTTGTTAAAATTTTTTTCCTTTTGGTTGAAAATTCAAGTACTCCAAATTAATATTCATTATTTTAATTAAAAATTCATTTTATTGGATGAAAAATGAACTATTAGATTCAAAAAAACTTGTTTTTTTTTTTACATAAAAAGAAATTTTTGTACCGAAAATATACCTATTATCTGAAAATTTTTGGTGAAAATATCACTGTTTGGTAGAAAATCGATATTTTTAATTTAAAAATTAAACTGTTTGTTTGAAATTTATGTAATCTGTGGAAAAATCATCTTTTTTGTAGAAAATTAATGTTATTGGTCGAAAATTCATCTTTTTGATGTAACTTTGTCTTTTAAAAATTCATTTCTTTGGTTCAAAAAATGAACTATTTGATTAAAAAAACTTGTTTTTTCTTTACATGAAGAGCAACTATTTCTGGTTATAATTATGTTTAATTTTACTTTTCTGGATAAAAAATCCACTATTTTGTAGAAAATTGATATTTTTAATTTAAAAATTAAACTATTTGTTTGAAATTTAGGTGATTTTTGAAAAATTCCTTTTTTTCAAATTAATCTTATTGGTCGAAAATTAATCTTTTTGATGTAAATTTGACTTTTAAAAATAAAAAATTGTTATTTCGTTGAAACTTCACGTATTTTGTTTAAAAATCGACTTGATTGGTAGAGTTCAATTTAATATTCATCATTTTAATTAAAATATCTTTTGTTTGATTTACAAATTTATTTTTACCGTTTGGATGTAAATTTGTTTTTCTAAAAATTGTTCAAAAATCGACTTTTTGGGTAGAAAAAATTTTTTTTCTCTGGAAGGTAATCTACTTGTTCAAAAAAATTTCTTTTTGGTTGAGAATTCAAGTATTTCAAATCAATATTCATCATTTTAATTCAAAATTCCTTTCTTTGGTTGGAAAATAAACCATTTAATTTGAAAAACTAGGTTTTTCTTCCGACGAAAAGGAATTTTTGTACTGAAAATTTAAGTATTTTTCTGGAAATCCCATTTTTTTGTTAAGAAACAAATTTACAATAGAATTGTTCATTTTTGATTTTCTAACAAAAAAAAAAAATATTTTTTTAAAACTAAATTCGCAAATTTTCAATTAAAAAAGACAAATTTACGTCCTAATTGTTGAATTTTAAAGTAGAAAAAGTCCACTTTTTACTCAAATTTGAACGGGTCAAATTTCAGTTGAACAAAAAAATGGGATTTCCAGAAAAATAATTAAATTTCCGTACAAATATTCCTTTAAATCCAAAGATTTTAAACAAGGAGATTAACCTTCGAAGAAAATATTTTCTACCAAAAAAAGTCGATTTTTTAACAAAATACGTGAATTTGCAATTTAAAAAGACAAACTTACATACGTCCAAAAAGGAACGGTTAAATTTTCAATTGAAAAAATTGACCTGAATTTAATACCAACCAATTTCCATCCAAAAAAGGTAATATTTCAACCAAAAAAAGAATAGTTGAATTTCCCGTTAAAAATCTATTTTTAAACTCAAAAAAAGCGATTTCTAGAAAAACAGTTAAATTTGATACATGAATAGTTAAATTTTTAGTTAAAAAATTTATTTTCAACAAGCAGTTAAATTTTTAAAAAGAGATGAATTTTCAAATAAAATTACGAATCTTTCAAAACAAATTTAATTTTTAACGAAAAAATTTAGTTTTAAAATGCAGGTTGTTGAATTTTCGAGAAAAAAGTTTAATTTCTAAAACAAATGTTTAAAAAAAATGATATTACAATTCAGAAATATTTTGTCTAAGAAATACTACTTCTACTCTCAAAATTACTTGAAGTAATTTCTTCTTCCAAATCTTGGAAGAAGGAATTTTTAAATTGTGACTAATTTTGACTTAGATCGGATTTTCTTAAACTCCTTTTTTCTAAATCCCAGTTTTTATTATTTGAAAAGATTCTCGTTCCATCTTGAAAATTCTCTGTTTCAATCCAACTTATGATAAAATAGAAATCACTTTTCTAAATTGACCAAAATTATTAAAATAATAAAAACATGAAATGTTAAGAAATTTGTCTTTTTGGTTGGGAATTCAGTTTTTTTGGTAGAAAATTCATCTTCTTGGTTTCAAAATTAAAATAGTTGTTTAAATATTTTAATATTTTGGTTGAAAATGTATCTTTTTTGTTTCAAAATTAAAATGTGTTTGAAATTTTTAATGTTTTTTTGAAAATTTGTCTCTTTTGATTGAAATTTAATAGTTAAATTTACAACTAAAAAAGTTTTGTTTATAAATCCAAATATTTGATTGAAAATTCAACTTTTTCGTGGAAAAGTCATATTTTTTGGTAGTACATTCCGCTTTGTTAAGGATTCGGCTTTTTGGTTTAAAATTGAACTATTAAAAATTCAAGTGTTGAAAAATCAACTTTATTCATTTTCCCTTGAGGCCAATTTAAATATTAAAAAAAATATAATCGTTTTGTTGGAAATTTTACTATTTTGTATAAAAGCCATCATTTTTTATAGTTAAATAAATTTGTTGGTCAAAAATTCATCTTTCGGGTTTGAAAATTCAACCATTTGCTGAAAATTTTAAACATTTTTGTGAAAATTCGTTCCTTTTGTTTGATTCAACCAAAAGAGTTTTTTTTTAAATTCAAATATTTGATTGAAAAGTAATTTTCCTTGTTTGAAAATTCAACTGCTTTCTTGAAAAGTCATCTTGTTTGGTTGAAAATTCTGTTTTGTGAAAAATTCGGCTTTTTGGTTGAAAATTAGACTATTCAAAATTCAACTTTCGAAAATTTCAAGGTTGGAAATTTAATTTTCTCGGAGGAAAATTCAACTTCAATTTTTACTTGCCTTAAAATTCAACTTTTTCGAATCTTTAATCGTTTCGCTAAAAACATAGTGAAATTTGAAACCAAACAGATGAATTTTCAACTGAAATTTTAAATATGTATCTGCAATGCTTGAATTCTCAACAAAAAGATGAACTTTTAAACAATAAGATTAATTTTCAAACAAAAAGATCAATTTTTTTTACCATAAAATACAAGTTTGTGAATTTTCCATTAAAATTATGAATCCTCAAGTGGAATAGTTGAATTTTAAACAAAAAATGAATTTTTATCTAAAACAATGAATCTTCATCTAAAATAGATGAACTTTTAGCAAACAAAAAGACATAATTTTAACTAATAATTACATTTTCAGTAAAAAAAAAAGAATTTTTAATTAAAATTATGCAATATTTAACTTTTCGAATCTTTATTTGTTTCGTGAAAAATATAACTATTTTGATAAAAAGTCATCATTGTTGGTTAAAATTTCAACTTTTTTGGTAGAAAAATCAACTATTTGTTTAAAAATTCTAATAATTTTTTTAAAATAAAAGAGTTTTTTTTAATTCAACTATTTGATAAAAAATTTATTTTCCTTGTTTGAAAATTCAATTATTTTGTTGAGAAGTCATATATTTTATTCCAAAATTCTGCTCTGTCAAAATTTCGGTTTTTGATTTAAAATTAAGCTATTCAAAATTTAACTGTTGAATATTTAACTGCTGTAAATTTAATTGTCCTCAATTATTTTAATGGAAAATTCAGCTCTTTTTCTAATCTTTAATCGTTTCTTTAAAAATTTAACTGCTTTGTTGAAAAGTAATCGTTTTTGGTCGACAATTCAACTTTTTTTGTCGAAAATTTCACAAGCCTTAACAATTTCCCAAATTATTGAAAAACTAATTCCGAAAGAAATTCAATTTTTTGCTCTTATAAAAGACACTAATTTCCGGTAACACATGGCAAATGTAGTTTCCGTTAATCGAGTGCGATTTTCGTCTACCATGTGTACAAACTCAATGGATGTCACGTGACAAGCAAGAAGTGTCTCCAGGCAAAGTGGTTTCTTGGTTGATGAGACGCGAGTGTTATATTTTCGGATGACAAACACGTGTCCCAGAGTCCTAAGTTACAAGAGTTTCTACTTGCGGCCCACTTCCTCTCACTATCTGTCACCACGTGCATCGAGACGGTGCGGGAAGACGTGCCAAGTAGACGTCCCGAGTGCATAAAGACGCACGTGGTCCCCCACGTGGACACGAGTCGCGACATCCGTCTCCACCCCCATAAACACGATCCTTCTACATATTTTCCCTTTCAAAGAATACTTTCATCAGTGCAAAACAATTTCCGTTTCCCTTCCTAAACAAACACCACCGCCAAGCTGATGATCATCAACTCTATTTGAAGAATCTACGAACCAGGATTGACTTTGACCCACCAAGAGATCAAAATCGTCCTCAATTAACAGACAATCCTCCCAGAGATTCGGGAACCATAATTACCAAGTCCCAAGGGAGTTTTTTTAACTCTCTTCCTTTCCAAAGAGCCATTTCCTCTTTAAATCAGCCTCGCGAACCTAAATTTAAGAACCTGAAGTGAAGACACCGTGAGATCAAACTTACCATGCGGTTAGACGTGCGTCAGTCGTTGAGCGTGAGGTTGGGTATGGTGAACCAACCGTCCCTGTTCCTGTTCCCACCAGCTGACGACGTCCATAAATTCTCCATTCTCGGATACCTCATGTTTGTAGTAAAGAGCTCCCGAAAAGGGTTCAGGACTCGGGGTATAGATAACTGTTGCTGCACCTTCTTCCGGGATAAGTACCTCCGACCCAATTTCTGTTGTTCCACTATAGGGCGATAAAGCAGCCCTCTGGGCGTTCTCTTCATTCTGACAAAACTCGTTCTTGACGACAACAGGTGATGATGCTGAAGAAAAACGGGAAAATCCACCCCTCGAGTCATTTGGTTCGACGTTCTCTTCATCCCCACCTGATGGGTAGTAGTCACAGGGAGAACCTCTTCTTCTTCTGACTGTTGAACTTCTCAAGTTTGGTGACAATCTGCAAGAAGTAAAAGTGTTAAGTCTAAAAAATAGATTCAGATAGATCTAAATCTGATAAATCTGAGTCTGACAAAACATACCTAAGAGCTAAGGATGTCCTTCCGTGTCTGTCCCTATCCTCATCTTCCTCCTCATCGAGAAGGTAATCTCCATCCTCCTGTTGTGTCTCATCCTCCAAACAAAGTCTCTCTCCCGACCCATTATGAGTGCTAGAGGAAAGAACACTTCCGTTTGGGGATGGAGCCATAGCAATCATCCCGTGTTCCATTCCCGCATTTGGGTCAAACTCCAAACCATCAGCTTCAGCCAACATTCTTTGGAGTCCCCTGATGTACTCAACAGCCATCCTCAATGTCTCCACCTTGGACAGTTTTTTCCCCCTGTCCCCATATCCAGCAGCAACGTGACTTGGAATATGCGACCTCAGTGTTGCGAATCCATTATTCACCTGCTTCACCCTGTTCCTCTCCCGGGCGTTGCGTCGCGCAACTGCCACTGGTGGCGGTTGACCATTCTTCCCGTGTTTCTTCAGCCTCGTTGGGTCGTAAGGCGGCAAAACATTCGCCGTTTGCTGCTGAACAACACTCGTAGCACCACTGTTAGAATTAAAACTGTTCACCACAACACCACCATTGATTGGCATACCCGAATTATTCACGAGGACACTCTTAGGCGCGATCATTTGCGACCTGTTCCCGAGGATGTTGCTCTCATTGTCCTGCAGGGTTCGCAAGAGCATGAGCTGATCCCGATCATTCGCAGGCATCTGTAGTCTGTTGCAGTAGACTGTAACACCCATTGTCGTCATTTTCGATTTCGGGAAATGATAATGAAACTTAGGAAGTGATCTAGAAATCGAGAATCTGAATAAATAAACCGAGGAACCAAATCCAGAAGTTTTCCGGGTCAAAGAATTTGCCTCATCTTCCGGATCACTTCACCAACTTGCACCACCAGTCTGAAAACCCTAGTGGTTTTTGGACTACAGTGACTCTTGGGCTACACTAGTCCTAATTTCACACAACCAACTGGTAGCACAACTTCGCAACTATGAACACTCTAAATTCCCGGTTTTCGACGACTTTATCAAAACTTTCCAGTATCACTCAATTTGGATTCGCGTTAATCGGGCCGCGTGCTACGCACTGCATGGCGTCCACATTGAGAATGAGCGTGGACATCCGATAGATGGGTTGGGTTTCAGCATTTACTGGCACCCGAGGGAGAGCAAGGCAGAGGGAGACTGGGCGAAAGAGAGAGGGAAATATTGGGGGAGAAGAGGTTTTGTGGAGGGGGTTGTGAGCACGCGCCGGGCGGGTAGTGCCTACGGCGGGAGCTGCAGCCCTCGTTTCCTCATCGCCCTTTTTTCTCCCCCAGAGGGGAAGCGAAAGCGCCATATGCCAGGAAAAGAACCGGGCGCGTGTAGGTACCCAAGAAATGAAGCTGAACTGAATTTGGTCGACTCTGCTAATACTAATGGATAGGTGGATGGGTTAGCGAATGGATTTTCCCTCGTGATATGCATGATTTTACAATTAAGGAAGCTGGCCCACTCTAAAGGACACCTGTTGACTCAAATAAAACGGGTTCCGGGATGATCGAGTTTGCCATTTGATACCTAATGGAGTTATTGCATGAATTGGGATATTAGAGGAATAAAAAAGAGGATGTAGGCTTTGTCAATTCGAAGGGATATTGGCCAT
Source organism: Belonocnema kinseyi (assembly GCF_010883055.1). Classification (NCBI taxonomy): domain Eukaryota; kingdom Metazoa; phylum Arthropoda; class Insecta; order Hymenoptera; family Cynipidae; genus Belonocnema; species Belonocnema kinseyi. The sequence continues at coordinate 125,145,974 of NC_046661.1, forward strand.
ATTGTGCGGTAATATTTTTAGGAAGTTTTGATGAATTAGGTGGAAGCATGAGAGAATAAAGGTAATAAAGGGGAAAAGGTTTCCAGTGTTCGTTTCCAAATCGAAAAGATGTTTTTGGTAATTGAAGGTTCGAATGAAAAATTGTGTAGGAATTAATTAATAATTGATGGTTCTGTAAGGGACCGTACTTAAATTTAGTTCTTTTGTTGAAAATTCAAGTATTTTGTTAGAGATACAATTTTTTGTCAAAAATTCAACTGTTTTGTTGACATTTTTTTTGGTTCAAAATCTATCTATTCAAAATCAAAATGTTGAAAATTCCACTGTTGACAATTCAATTTTCTTCAACTCTTCTAGGTTGAAAATTGAAATACTTTTCAAATCTTTAATTTCTTTCGCCTTTTTGTTGATAGTTCAACTTTTTTGTTAGAAAATTCATCTTTTTGACTTGAAAATTGAACTATTTGTTAAAAAATTTTTATATTTTTTAGAAAATTCGTCCCTTTTAATTGATTCAAATAAGAGAGTTTTTTTAATTCAACTGTTTTATTGAAAATTAATCTTGCTTGGTTGAAAATTCAACTGCTTTGTTGAAAAGTCATCCTGTTTGATTAAAAATTATGTTTTGTAAATAATTGGGCTTTTTGGTTGAAAATTAAACTATTTAAAATCAAAATGTTGAAAATTTAACTGTTGGCAATTCAATTTTCTTCAACTCTTCCAGGTTGAAAATTGAAACACTTTTCAAATCTTTAATTTCTTCGCCTTCTTGGCTGATAATTCAACTTTTTTGTTAGAAAATTCATCCTTTTGGCTTGAAAATTCAACTATTTATTTACAAATTAAAGTATTTTTTTGACAATTCGTCTCTTTTAAATGAAAATTATTAGTTAAACTTTCATCTAAAACAGTTTTTTTTTAATTCAACTATTTGGTTGAAAATTCAAGTTTTTTGTTGAAATGTCGTTGAAGAGTCTTTTTATTATAAAATAAATTTTGTTGGTAGAAAAATCATCTTCCTGAATTAAAAGTTCAACTATTTGTTAAAAATTTTTTATATTTTTTAATGACAAGAGAGTTTTTTTAATTCAACTATTTGTTTGCAAATTAAAGTTTTTTTTTTGACAATTCGTCTCTTTTAATTGAAAATTATTAGTTAAACTTTCAACTAAAACAGTTTTTTTTAAATTCAACTTTTCCTTTGAAAATTCATCTTTCTTGGTAGAAAATTCAAGTTTTTTGGCGAAAAATCGTTAAAAAGTCTTTTTATTGTAAAATAAATTTTGTTGGCAGAAAAATCATCTTCCTGAATTGAAAATTCCAATATTTGTTAAAATTTTTTTATATTTTTTTGACAATTCGTCCCTTTTAATTGATTCAAATAAGAGAGTTTTTTAATTCAACTGTTTTTTTTTTTTTTTGAAAATTAATCTTGCTTGGTTGAAAATTCAACTGCTTTGTTGAAAAGTCATCTTGTTTGATTGAAAATTCTGTTTTGTGAATATTTCGGCTTTTGGTTGAAAATTAAACTATTCAAAATCAAAATGTTGAAAATTCCACTGTTGGCAATTCAACTTTCTTCAACTCTTCTAGGTTGAAAATTGAAATACTTTTCAAATCTTTAATTTCTTTGCTTTTTTTCATAATTCAACTTTTTTGTTAGAAAATTCATCGTTTTGGCTTGAAAATTGAACTATTTATTTAAAAATTAAAGTATTTTTTGACAATTCGTCTCTTTTAAATGAAAATTATTAATTAAACTTTCAACTAAAACAGTTTTTTTTTTTAATTCAACTATTTGGTTGCGAATTCATCTTTCTTTGTTGAAAACTCAAGTTTTTTGTTGAAAAGTAGTTGAAAAGTCTTTTTATTGTAAAATTAATTTTGTTGGTAGAAAAATCATCTTCCTAAATTGAAAATTCAACTGTTAGTTAAAAAAATTTTATATTTTTTAGACAATTCGTCCCTTTTAAATGATTCAAATAAGAGAGTTTTTTTAATTCAACTGTTTTATTGAAAATTAATCTTGCTTGGTTGAAAATTCAACTGATTTGTTGAAAAGTCATCTTGTTTGAATAAAAATTATGTTTTGTGAATAATTCGGCTTTTTGGTTGAAAATTAAACTATTCAAAATCAAAATGTTGAAAATTCCACTGTTGGTGATTCAATTTTCTTCAACTCTTCTAGGTTGAAAATTGAAATACTTTTCAAATCTTTAATTTCTTCGCCTTTTTGGTTGATAATTCAACTTTTTTGTTAGAAAATTCATCTTTTTGGCTTGAAAATTCAACTATTTGTTTGCAAATGAAAATGTTTTTTTGACAATTCGTCTGTTTTAATTGAAAATTATTAAACGTTCAACTAAAACAGTGTTTTCTTTAAATTCAATTTTTTCTTTGAAAATTCATCTTTCTGGGTTGAAAATTGAAGTTTTTTTGTGGAAAGTCGTTGAAAAGTCTTTTTATTGTAAAATAAATTTTGTTGGTAGAAAAAACATCTTCCTGAATTGAAAATCCAACTATTTGTTAAAAAATTTTTTAATTTTTTCGAAAATTCGTCCCTTTTAATTGATTCAAATAAGAGAGTTTTTTTAATTCAACTGTTTTATTGAAAACTAATCTTGCTTGGTTGAAAATTCAACTATCCAAAATTCAAATTTCAAAAATTTAACGGTTGGAAATTTAATTTTCTTCATATTTTCTTGAAAGAAAATTCAACTTTTTTTCTAATTTATAATCGCTTCGTTAAAAATTTATCTACTTTGTTGAAAAGTCATCTTTTTTAGTTGAAAATGCAACTGTCTTGTTGAACAGTCATATTTTTTTATTCAAAATTTAGTTTGGTTAAAAATTCGGCCTTTTTGGTTGAAAATTAAACTTTTTAGCTTAAAAGTCATATTTTTTGGTCGAACATTCCGTTTTGTTGAAAATTTGGCTTTTGGATTTAAAATTCAAATATTCAAAATTTAAGTGTTAAAAGTTCAAATGACTTCATATTTCGTTGAAAATTCAACTCTTTTTCGAATATTTAATCGTTTCATTCAAAATATGACTATTTTGATAAAAAGTCATCATTTTTGGTTAAAAATTCAACTTTTTTGGTAGAAAATTCAACTATTTGTTAAACTTTATTTAAATGCATCCCTTTTGATTCAAAGGCATCAGTTAAATTTTAAACTAAACAAGTTTTTTATGATTCAAAATTTATTTTTCTTGGTTGAAAATTTAACTTTTTTGTAGAAAAGTTATATATTTTGGTCGAAAATACTGTTTTGTCAAAAATTCGGCTTTTTGATTAAAAATTAAATTATTCCAAATTAAAGTGTTAAAAATTCCACTGTTGGAAATTCGATTTTCTTCAACTCTTCTGGGTTGAAAATATGTGGTTGAAAATTCATCTCTTTTGGTTGAAAATTCAAGTTTTTTGCTGAAAAGTTGTCTTTTTTTGTCGAAAATTCTTATTTGTTAAGAATTTATCTTCTTGGTAGATAATTCAAATTTTTTGGAAGAAAATTCATCTTTTTGGCTCGGAAAATCAACTATTTTTTTAAAAATGTAAATTTTTTTCTGAAAATTCATCCCTTTTGATGGAAAGTTACTAGTTAAACTTTCAACGAAAAGAGTTATTTTTTTAAATTTAACTATTTGGTTGAAAAAACAACTTTTTTGTTGAAAATTCATCTTTTTTGTTCAAAAACTCTTTTTCGTTACGAATTTGTCTTTTTAGTTGATAATCCAACTATTTGGGTAGAAAAATTTTCTTTTTTGGTTGAAAATTGAACTATTTTTTTGAAAATGTTAAATTTTTTTTTGAAAATTCGTCTCTTTTAATTGAAAGTTATTAGTTAAACTTTTAACTCAAAGGGTTTTTTTTCTAGATTTAAATATTTGACTGAAAATTTATCGTTTTTGGTCAAAAATGCTTTTTTTTTTAATTTATCTTTTTGGTTGAAAATTTAACTATTTGTCTAAAAATTAAAATATTTTTTTGAAAATTCGTCTCTTTTGATTGGAAATTATTAGTTAAACTTTCAACTAGAACAGTTTTTTTTAATTCAACTATGCGGTTGGAAATTCATCTTTTTTGGTTGATAATTCAAGTTTTTTGTTGAAAAATCGTCTCTTTTGGTCGGAAATTATTTTGGGTTAAAAATTCGTTTTTTTGTTGATAATTCAACTTTTGTTGGCAAAAATACGTCTTTTTGGCTTGGACATTCAACTATTTGTTTGAAAATTCAAATATTTGACTGAAAATTCATCGTTTTTGGTCAAAAGTTCTTTTTTTTTTAATTGATCTTTTTTGTTGAAAATTCAACTATTTGTCTAAAAATTAAAATATTTTTTTAAAAATTCATCTCTTTTGATTGGAAATTATTAGTTAAACTTTCAACTGGAACAGTTGTTTTTAAATTAAACTATGCGGTTGGAAATTCAACTTTTTTGGTTGAAAATTCAACTTTTTTGTTGAAAAGTCATCTTTTTTTGTTAAAAGCTCTTTTTCGTTACGAATTCGTCTTTTTGGTTGATAATCCAACTATTTTGCTACAAAATTTTTCTTTTTTTTTTTAAAGTAAACTATTTCTTTAAAAATGTTGATATTTTTTTTAAAATTCGTCTCTTTTTACTGGAAGTTATTAGTTAAGCTTATAACTTAAAGAGTTGTTTTTTATAGATTCAAATAATTGACATAAAAATCATCTTTTTTGGTCGAATTTTTTTTTAATTCATCTTTTTGGCTGAAAATTAAAGTGTTGAAATTTCAATTTTCTTTATTTTTACTTGATAGAAAATTTATCTTTTTTCGAATCTTTAATTATTTCGTTAAAAATTTAACTATTTTGTTAAAGTCATTTTTTGTTTGTTTTTCATTCAATTTTTTTGGAAGAAAATCGAATATTTTTGGCTTGAAAATTCAACTGATTGTTTAAAAATTGTTATATTTTTTTGAGAATCCGTCTACCTCAAGTGAAAGTTTATGGTTAAACTTTCAACTAAAGGAAATTTAATTTAATTTAATTTTCTTAAATTTTTATTGATGAAAAATTCAACTTTTTTTTCAAATCTTTAATCGTTTCGTTAAAAATTTAACTATATTGATAACAAGTCATAGTCTTTGGTTAATAATTCAATTTTTTAGGTCGAAAATTAATGTTTTTGGTTTGAAAAATGAACTATTTGTTTAAAATTTTTTATATTTTTGTAAAAATTTGTCTCTCTTAATTCAACTATTTAAATGAAAATTCATCTTTCTTGGTGGAAAATTTAAATGTTTGTTGAAATTTTATCATTTTTGGTCAAAAATTCTTTTTTGTTAAGAATATGTATTTTTTTCTAATCTTTAATCGCTTTGTTAAAAATCTAACTATTTTGTTGAAAATCATCGTTTTTGGTTGATAATTCAACTTTTTAGGTAGAAAATTAATTTTTTATTGCTTGAGAATTCCACTATTTGTTTGCAAATTTTAATATTAGTTTGAAAATTTAGTCTTATTTGATTGAAAAATATTAGTTAAACCTTTAACTAAACAAGTTTTTTTTAAGTTCAACTATTTGATTGAAAATTCAAATTTTTTTCTTAAAAAGTCCTCTTTTTTGGTCGAAAATTCTTCCTTTTTCAAGAATTAGTAGTTTTTGTTGAAAACTCAACTATTCAAAATTCAGGTATTGAAAATTAAATTTTCTTCATATTTACGTCGTTGAAAATTCAACTCTTTTTCCTCTTTTTTGAATCATTAATTATTTCGTTAAAAATTGAACTATTTTGATCAAAAGTCATTCTTTTTAGTTGATGATTCAAATTTTTGTTTTAAAAATTACTTTTTTTAAATCTTCTCTTTTTTGTTTAATTTATTAGTTAAACTTTCAACAAAAAGAGTTTTTTTCGAAATTCATATATTTAATTGAAAATTCGTCTTCGTTGGTTGGAAATTTTGTAGAAAAGTCATATTTCTTCGTCGAAAATTCTGTTTTGCTGAAAATTCGGCATTTTAGTTAAAAATTCCACTGTTGGAAATTAAATTTTTTTCAATTTTTCTTGATGTTAAATTCAACTTTTTTTCTAAACTTTAATGTTTTCGTTAAAAATTTAACTATTCTGATAAAAAGTCATTGTTTTTTGTTGATAATTTAACCTTTTTGGTAGAAAATTCTTTTCTTATATAAGTATAAGATTGGGATACATCATTTCCTTAAAAAATAATATTTCTTAATTGATAATTTAATTACATGGGTAAAAGTTAAACTACATTCTTAAAAATGTCTTTTTTGGACAAAAGGTTCTCGTTGGTTGAAAATTTAACTGTTGAGTCGAAAAGCCTTTTTGTTTGTTTTAAATTAATTTTTTAACTGAAATTAAAAGTTAACAATTCCCCTTTCTTAGTCATTAAAATAATTTTCTTGGTTTAAAATTTCAATTTCTTTGGGTAAAAATGGATCAGTATCGTGAAAAATTAATTTTATTTCATAATTTTGTTTCATTTTTGTTATTGAATAAACAAAAACAAAAATTTAGAAAAATTTAATTTAAGATTATTAATATTTCAAATTTTCATCAAAATATAGGGCAACAATTATTTTGATGCTTCAATGAAAATAATTTATTACTGATTGTTTATTTTTTGTTTTTTTTTTTTGTTTGTAAAACTGAATATAAATTGTTTTCAATTAAGTCACATAGATTGATTATTTGCATTAATCTTGTGTAATTGAATATTGTCTATTATTTATGTAATAAAATTAATTCCTTGTTCAAAATATCTCTCTTACAATCAATCGATTCTGCTCAAATTTATAATTTCTAGATTTTTTTGAAGCTTATAATTAATTTAATTTAGAGTTTTTTTGTCTTAAGATGATTCACTGGAAAAATGGTTATTTGTGCCAACTATTTATTTTTTAAGATATGGTACTGCTATTTTGTTAGTTGGGATAACCATTTACTTAGTTGCTGGTACTAACTGAATAGTCAGTGCAACTAATTGAATTGTGGTACGAATTTCTGGAATTATTTCAAAAAAGTAAAAATATTAAGAATTTAAAGTTAAAATAAAACAAAAATACGTAAAATTAAAAATAAATTTATTTTTTCAATGAAAATAATTGCTTGCGGCTTTTTATGTTGTGAACTATTTAATTCATTTTTAGCAAATTTATTTTGACCACAATATTAAATAACATAAAGATTTAATTTAATGTGTTTTAAATCAGGTAAAATAAATAAATTATTTACTTCCAGGTTATTTCATTCAATATTTGCTATTACTTTTACAATAAAAGTTTTTTTTTTAGAATACCTCTATTACAATTATAAAATTTTCCTGACGTTCGTGAAGTGAAATGAGTGTTTAAATTCAATTTTAAAAATTAATAAGTTTCCAAAATAAAGGTTAAGTTCGTTAATCAGATACTTTCAACAAAAATAAAAAAATTTTAAACACTTTCAAAATTTGAGAATTTTTTTTGAAATTTAGAAATTGTTGTGTAAGTTTTTTATAGATGGGTAGAAGACTTGCAAATTATACAAATAAATATTTGTATTTCGATAAAAAATAGAAAAGTTATATACTTTTGAAAATTTTGAAAATGTGCAGAAAAGTAGCAAAAATATTTTTCTAAAAGATCACGAAATTTCATTAAAATTTGTCACTAGATATCAAATACATTTAAAAATTTGGTCAGTTAAATTTTTCGATTAGACAAAAATTCCAAAAGTTTGAGATCTTTCAAATTTTTTTATGAGTTTAAGATAATGTTGTCAAATTTTTTAGTACGCGTCAAAAAGACTTGCAAATTATCCTAATGACATTTTTAAATTCGATTAAACTTCAAAAAGTTATATACTTTTCAATATTTTAATCATTTTCAAAAAAAGAAAAAAAATTTTTTTATTAAGTTCCATACAAACAGATAGACACCGATAAAATTTTATCATTTTTGGATTCTGTGCATGCGTATTTTTTGTTTGAAATATAAACTGTAACACTTTTTTATTTTGAATTTATCCTGTTAGGTTGACAATTCATATATTATGTTGTATATTCAATTATTTTGTTAAATAATCATATTTTTTAGTAGAAGACACAAAGAAATTTTTTTGCTTGAAATAAATGAATAATTCTTTATTTTTAACTGAACTGTTTTCTTCCGTTTATAAAAGATTCAAGGTTAAAAATATTACAAGATAAAATTTCTGGTATTTTAATACAGTGAAACTCTTCTATAGCGCCGAGTTTAGGGCTGACGGTGGGTGGGAACTAACTCATTATAGCCCGCTCCGCCTTTGCTTGTTCACGTCTGAGTACTCACCTAAGTGACAACCACAGACCCCTCGCACCCCGCGCAACTCCTGTTACACCTACCTGCGGCGCGGCGTCGATTCTCGGAAGGGCTATAGAAGGGTGGGTTATAAAAGGGAGGGCTATAGAAGGGAGGGAAGATTCTAGGAAACTAAGCATTACGTACAATAAGAGGGAGGGGCCAGAAATATTTTGTTACGGTTTGTTACAGTGTGGGGGGGGGGGAGTCCTTATAGAGTGCCTATAATCCGTTACGTAATTTAAATACGGTCCCTAATCTAGATCGCTGGAAGGATTCGGTAATTTTATTGAAGGATTTCTTTGTTCTTTTTGGATTTTTATTCTTTGCAGTATGAAGTGGGAGGATTATGATCTCGTTATCGTTCGAAACATGTAGATGTTATAAATCGACGTCGAGTTGATACGAACCTATTCATCAGTAGCCATTATCTTATGAGAGTAGGATGATAGCCAGGAGACATTTCGTTGTTATCCAGAGCTTGTAGGCACGATAAAAAAATCAGCAGATCCTCCGACCGATCTTGCCGAATAAATTTGTTTCGGCATTTGCATTTTTCGGGCACCCTTTCTCTAGGCTTGATAGGATCTTTATAAAAAGGATGCGCAGTGTAGATTATAATTGGGCTGTACCATAGGACTATAGTCCGTTATGAAGGTGATTGTATTCTTGGTTCCTGGGAATTAAAAAAAAAATGTCGGTAAAATTTAAAATTTTTTTACTAATAATAGTAAAGATTTTCAAATTTAATTTAAATGAAAAAATAAAAAATTAGGAGTCCCGAATTGTATTTGAATTTGAATACAGATTTTTTTGTCTTGAACAACTCTTTGACGTTTTTAGTCAATGGTGTTTAAAAAATTCAAAAAAAAAATTTGAAAAATATTTTCAAATTTAATATTGGGTATTTGTGATTTTAATGCTTAAATTTAAGGATTTTTTTGAACGAAGTCAAGGACAAATTAAAAACAGTTTGATTCTTTATTTTTCATTTGAAAATCGTTAATTACATACTCAGATTTCCGTATTTATTTTTTCTTTAAAAAACAATTCATAAATTTAATTTTATACAAATAATTAATAGTTAAAACCACAATTGGTTTATCTATAAAATAGAAAATAATAGATAAAATTATTCAATTTAATAAGCATAGTTTGTTTATTATTTATTTATTATTAAAACAAATATTTAATTTTTTAGATTCGGGAATTTTTTAATCCGAAAATTTTCTTGTGTCAGAAATTTTATTTTTAGTAATTTTTCAGGTAACCTTTTCAAAGAATAATTTAACATTCTCCTAGTCTTTAAATTTCATTAATTTTTTTAGTTCGTAAATTGAATATTTTAACCTAATTTTTTTTAACAACATTTTGTTAAAAAGTCATCCTTTTTGGGCAAAATTCGTCTTTTTGGCTAGAAAATTTAATGTTTTCGTGAAAACTTATTTTTTGTTGTTAATGCAACTATTTGTGGAGAAATTAACCATTTTTTTAAATAGTCATACTTTTTGTTTAAAAATTCGTCTTTTGGATTGAAAATTTAATTTATTTCTAAGAAACTTATTTCTAGTACAAAAATTCATATTTTGATCGTGAAAAGTCAAATGCAATCTTTTTATCTGAAAATTCAGCTATTTTGTTTAATTTTTTAATTTTTTAAAATTAAACTGTTTAGATAAAAATTAACAAATTGTTTTCAAAATTCGTAGTTTTAGGTTGAAAAAATTCATATTTTTGGATTGAAAATTCAACTATTTAAAAATTAGTTTTTTTGATAAAAATTCATCTTTTCTTTGAGAAAATTAATCTTTCTTGGATAAAAATGCAACTATTTGTAGAGAATTCAACAATTATTTTAAAAAATTCTTTTCGTTAAAAAATTCGTCTGTTTGGATTAAAAATTTGATTTTTTCCCTAGAAACTGACATTTTTCTTTAAAAATTGATATGCTGACTGTGAAAATTTAACTGAAATATTTTTTGGATGAAATTTCAGCTATTTTGTTGAATTTTTTAAAATTAAGTATTCATCTTATTAAAAAAAATTGAATCCTTCTTTGATAATAATTCAACTGTTTAGTTGAGAATTAAACCATTTTGTTCAAAATGCATAATATTTGGTTGAAAATTCTACCGCTTTATTAAAAGGAGAACTAAAATTCTTTCTGGATGAAATTTACACTATGTAAATTTTTTTTTTTGTATAAAAATACATCTGTTTTAAAACAAATTTCATATTTCTTGGATAAAAATAATTAATTTAGTAGAGAATAAAACTATTTTAGTTAAAAATTCAAGCATTTTTTTTAATTTAAAAAAATTCATCTTTTTTAAGAGAAATTTAATCTTTTATGAATAAAAATGCAACTATTTGTGAAGATTTTAACTTTTTTTTAAATTTATCTTTTTTGTTGAAAAAATCGTCTTTTTGGATTCAAAATTTAATTTTTTCCCTAGAAACGTATTTCTTCTTTAAAAATTCATATGTAAATTGTGAAAAGCCAACTGAAACCTTTTTTTGGATAAAAATTCAGCTATTTTGTTACTTTAAAAAAATTAAGAATTCATCCGTTTTTAAAAAAATTGTATCTTTCTTGGATTATGATTCAACTGTTTGGTTAAAAATTAAAATATTTTGTTTAAAAATCATACTTTTTTGTTGAAAATTCAACTGTTTTATTGAAAAATTAACTAATGCTTAGAAAAAACAGTTGAAAAAAATTTTAAACCAAAAAAATGAATTTTTAACCAAAACGATTAATTTTGACCAAGAAGAATATTATTTTTAAGAAAAGACGAATTTCCAACCTGATTGTTGAATTTTATTCTAAAGAATACTAATTTCCATCCCAACAAGAAGTAGTTTAATTTTTCAACAAAATAGTTTAATTCTATAAAAAAAATTATAACTATAATGATAAATCTTCAATTTAAAAAAATTAATTTTGCAGCAAATAGTGCAATTTTTTCAAAAAGATTCATTTTCAACCATAAAAATGATTATTTTACCAAAAATACGATTTCGCAACAAAATAAATGAATTTTCAACGAAAGGAGATCAATTTTTGTCATAAAATAGAATATTTATATTTTCATTTTAAAAAATTCATTTTTTACAACAAAAAAAATAAATTAAAAAAATTGATTATAATAATTCGATTTGTAACAGAAGAAATTTATTTTCAAGAAAATAAATAAATTTTCAATTGAAAAGGATAGATTTCGAACAAAACATGGGAAAGTTAAATATTTAGTGGAGAAAATTAATTTTAAGTCAAAAATAAAACGAATTTTTAACAAAATAGTTCAATTTTCAAATACTATGCAAATTTTTGGTTCAAAAAATTAATTATGAAACAAAAAAACCAATTTCTAACAAAATAGTTATTTTTTCAACGAAAAAATAACGTTTTCAACTAAATCGATATATTTCTAACCAAATAGATCAATTTCATGTCAAAAATGTACATTTTAAAATTTATTTTGTATATGTTTAGTTACAAAATTAATAAAAATTTTTTAAAAATTTATTTAGTATTTTTAAGTAGAGAATAGTGTTATCTATAATAATTAATTTTAGATAAAAAAAATTATGAACAAAATAATTGAATTTTGAACCGAAAAAATATATTTTTAACCATGAATATTAACTTTCTACCAAAAAAGATGAATTTTCAAGGAGAAAATATAAACTTTTAACCAAGATAGTTCATATTTAAAAAAATTAATATTTTACAAAAAAGTAAAAAAGCAGTCAAATTTTTAAATAAAGAAATGAATTTTCAAGCTAATTGAAGCAACTTTATTTTAAAAAATGAATATTTTACTGAAGATACGAATTGTCCACGAACAAAAAATTTTTTTACTGAAAAAGATAAGTTTTTACCTTAAATGGAATAGTAATAGTAACAGTTAAACATTTTCTTTTCAATCATAAAAAATTAATTTTGAACAAAATGCATAAGCTTTTAATCTATTGGATGATATTTAAACTTAGAAAGAAACATTTGTACAAAACACCAAATAGTTCAATTTTCAGTAAAGAATCATGGTTTTCAAACAGAGTTTACAAAAAAATAATTTTATTTTTAACAAAAAATCAAAGAAAAAAATTTTACCGACGAACATTCAATAAAAAAATTAATTTTGAACAGAAGTTTCAACTATAATGATTAATATTTTTAAAAAAGTGAATTTTGAATCTAATGATTACATTTTCGACCAAAAAGATGAATGTTCAAACATAGAGATTAATTTTATATTAAAAAAGACGAGATAAAATTTTTACCAAAAATGAAAGAGTTATAATTTCAGTTAATAAAATTAATTTTCAAAACAAAAATTTAAACAAAATACATGAATTTAAAAAAAAATTCATTTGTAACAAAAAATGGAATAGTGAAGTTTTTAGCTACAAAATTAATTAATTAAAATTTTTTTAATTTGATGAAAATTAAAAATCGGAAAAATTTTGTGTAAATAAAAAAAAGAATAAAAAAATAAATTGGAAAATTAAAACTTTAAGAACTTTAAAATATTAATCAATTAAAAATGAATTTTCAACAAAATTGTTAAATTTTCGACCAAAGAAAAGAGGTTTTTGAATCAAAATTCTGAATCAGCAACCAAAAAAATGAGTTTTGAACGAAGCTGTTTGAAGCCACAAATTGTTGAATTGAACCAAAGAGGACGAATTTTCAACAAAGGAGTTCTAAATTTTAAAGAAAAAAAGTTTATTTTTCAACAAAGCAATTGATTTTTCAGCAAAAAAAGTTTAATTTTTACGACCGTAAACCAAATAAACAAAAAACTTCATCTTAGATATGAATTTACGATAAAAAATATTGACTTCTTATTTTCTCAAAAAATTCTTGAATTTCGAACGACATAATAAACTTTTATGTTTATTCTCTAAGTTTGTGAATTATACTAATAACTTTTGTAATCTAAGCATTTTTATTAAAGTCATTAAGTATAATCTGTACAATATCTTGATTTTCGAAAATGCTTTCTGGAACGTGAAATCTTTTAAGGGAATTGGTTGTTTTTCTTCTTTTTAAATAATAATAAAATTCGCATGTCAAATTTTCACAATTGAATTGAACAGTCAAAATGAGACTGCGCCTTCAGAAATTGGGGAAAAAATTTAGTAAAGCAGAATAAAAAAACACACATTTTCGCTTTCGGGGATGAAAAATCAGGACACAGCCCAAAAATTCAGAAAATCAGTACACCTTTAAAAAATCAGCTCGCCTGTTTACCCCGTAGAAAAGGGTTTGGGATTTAAGCCGGGAAAAATCTAACAATTCCTTTTAATCATCCTGCGATTCCTGTTGACGAAATGGGGTTCGGTATAGAAGAGAAAAATATTCCCGAAGAAAAAAATATTCCCGAAGAGAAAACTATTCCCGAAGAGAAAAATATGCCCGAAGAGAAAAATGAAAATCCGGCAAAATACTCCGGAAGACTAACACGATGAAAAAATGCTCATAAATGAAAGCCCTTATAAAATGAACAGTACCTAAAATAAAAAGTACCCCAATTCGCAAAGGGGAACAAGAGGATGGAGTTCAAGGACAGTCAGGAAGTGTTCTTGTAAACTAATACATTTCCCTTTTCACTATTGCTACTTTAGCCAATATTTCCTGATTGACAATGAAGCAAAGTGGCGTATGTTAGATCGTAGATATGCCCATGTTCCTCAGGAGTACCAACTACCAATGGGGGAGCCCTGGCCGAGAATGTGTGGTCGCATTTGCGATTGTGTACGTAAGTGCGTAACGTGTGAGAGAGGGGGGAGGGAGAGAGAGAGAGCAGAGTGTGAGAGATAGTGAGAGCGAGAGAGTGAGAGAGAGAGATTGAGTGTGACCTAGGGGGGGGGGGGGGGGGGGGGGAGCGTGCGCATAGACATTGGTCGTGCACACGTGCAGAGGCACGCGTCGTCTAACAAAGGGCCCGCACCGGCGCTGACGATGCAGACCCGCTTTCCTATATGTTCCCCTCGATTCGAACGATACCCGATGCTTAACTGTGCGCAACACGTTTTCGAGCACGAACCACGCGTTGAAATTCGCCAGCAGTACTCTTCGATTAATATAAATTCCCCTCCCCACTTTATCAGGTGTCTCATGTCGACCAGAAGTGATTTCAGTGTCACACTATGTCGTCAGGAATTCTGGATGGAGTTGGGAAAATCGAATTTTTGTAGGAGGGGGAATTCAAATCGGAAAAGGGTTGCTTTATTGTTCTAGAGCACGATTTTTCCTTTGTGAAACGTCGTACTCTATTATGTTATTTACGTTAGAAAATGTGAGAAATAGACTAGTTGTTGTGAAACTTAAATGTAGATACGGTTTCCTCATTCTGTTTTGTGACAATAATTTTATCAGTCATTTTACCTAAAGAAATCAATACAAAAGTTCCTGCAATGTCACACTTTGTCGACAGGAACCCTGGATTGAGTAAGGAAAATCGATTCTTGTAGGAGGGGAAATTCGAATCAAAAAAGGGTTATTTTATTGTTCTCGGGCAGGAATTTTCCTTTATGAACCGTACCCTATGTTGGTATTTTGGTTCGGAGATGTGAGAGACTCATTTTTGTAGATCTTAAATGTAGATACGGTCTTTTTTATTATTTTTGTTATAATTCATTTTTCAGTCATTGTATAAAATAAAATTAAAAATGATGAAAGAAGTGATTTAAGAAATTTTTCGTACTACATTCAGCACTTTTCTCAACTACATTCGGATTTTTTTTTACTACATTGCGAGCTTTTTCCTACTTCGTTCCGAAAAATATCCTACTTCGTTCCGAGAAATATCCTACTACATTCGGGAATTTTTCGTACTACATCTAGAACTTTTTCAAACTACATTGGGAATTTGTTCCTACTACATTCCGAGTTTTTTCCTACTTTGTTCGGAAATTTTTCGTACTACATTCAGAAATTTTTCCAACTACATTCGGAATTTTTACCTACTACATTCCAAGTTTTTTCCTACTTCGTTCGGAAATTTTTCGTACTACATTTAGAACTTTTTCCAACTACATTCTGAATTTTTTCCTCCTACATTTCAAGTTTTTTCCTACTACATTCAGATTTTTTTCCTACTTCAGTCTGAGAAATATCCTACTCCATTCGGAAATTTTTTGGACTACATTCAGAATTTTTCCAACTACATTCGGGATTTTTTCCTACTTAAATAGAAAATTTTTCCTACTGATTAGTTAGGAAAAAAGCCAACTGCAATTAGGAAAAAATTCAAAATGTTCCAGTTATAAGCGTTCGGACCTTTTTTCGAAAAATTTCGGAAAAATTGTTTACAGTGTATGATATCATTTTGGTTAGAAAATTTAAGAGATAGATTAATTTTTCTAAAACTTAAATATGTACACAGCCTTTTGAAATTATTTTTGTTATAATAATATAATCAGCCGAATTGTATGAAACAAAATAAATATTAATAAAATAAGTGATTTTTGTGTCTCATTTAGTCATTAGGAATTCTAGATGAAGCTGAGAAAATCGATTTTTTGTCGGAAGGGGAACTCGAAACGAAAAAGGGTTACTTCATTGTTCTAGATCAGGATTTTTCCTTTATGAAACGTACCCTATTCTATTTTTTGCCCTTTTTTTATTATTTTGGTTTAAAAATGTGAGAGAGACTTATTTGTTTGGATTTCAAATGTAGATACGGTATTTTTAAAATTATTTTTGTTACAATGATACAATCAATCGAGTTGTATGCAACAAAATTATTAGAAATAAAATAAGTTATTTAAATGTCAAATTTTGTCTTCTGGAATTTTGGATGGAGGTTTGAAAATCAAATTTTTGTAGAAGAGGAACTCAAATCGAAAAAGGGTTGCTTTATTGTTCTAGAGGAGGATTTTTCTTTTGTGAAACGTACCTTATGGTGTTATTTTGATGTAAAAATGTAAGAGATAGGCTCAATTTTGTAGATCTTAAATGTAGATACGGTCTTTTTAATTACTTTTGTTATAATGAATTAATCAGTCATTGTATAAAATAAAATTATTAATTATGATAGCATTTATTTCAATATAACACTGTGTCGTCAGAAATTTTGGATGGGATTTGGGAAAATCAATTTTTTGTAGGAAGGGGAACTTGAATCGAAAAACGGTTGCTTTATTGTTCTAGAGCAGGAGTTTTACTTTGTAAAAAGTACCTTATGATGTCATTTTGGTATAAAATGTGAGAAATAGCCTAGTTTTTGTAAAACTTAAATGTAGATACGGTCTTTATAAAATAATTTTTGTTATAATCATTTAATCAGTGATTATATGGAACAAAATCAATAGCAAAAAAAGTTATTTTAAAATATTTAGACAAAATTTCAAAAAATTTCAGAAATCTTTGACAAATGTTTCAAGATTATGAAATAATTGTAAGATATCGAAGAATTACTCAAGCATTTCAAATTTTTTTTTTTAATTCCACAAGATTTTTTATGATTTCAAACGATTTTTAAAGTTGAGAAATATTTTTTAAAATTTCACAAATACCTGAAAAGGTTTCAATGATTTCACAAAGATTTCAAAGATGTAAATAATTCCAGGAAGATTTCTGAAAACATATCAAAAAATTTCACGAAAGATTTTCAGGATTTTAAAGATTTTAAAAATTTCAAAATATTACATAATTTTTACAAAAAAATGTCCAAGATGTTACAAATATTTTAAAGATTCTAAAAGATTTGACAAATTTCAGATGATTTCGACAAATTTCAAAGTTTAACAAAGATTTTAATGATTGAACAAAAATTTCAAATATCTTGAGGTTTCAAAAATTTTAAAAGATTTTCGAAGGTTTCAAAAGATTTTAAAGATTTCAAAAATATTTCAAAATATTTAAAAAAGATTAAAAAATTTTTCTGAAGATTTCAAAGATTTCACAAATATTTGAAGAGTTCTTAAAATTTTCAATGTTTCGAAGATTTCAAAAGTTAAGGAATAATTAAAGAAATTTCGTAAATATTTAAAATCAATTCAATGATTTCACAAATATTTCAAAATACTTTATATCTATTAAAATACCACACAAAAGCTTTTAAAGAATTTTTAATGTTTTAAAAAGATTGCAATGATTCCAAAAGTTTTCAAAGATTCCAAAATATTTTAGAAGATTTCAAATGTTTTAAAGTTTTCCCACAGGAATTTAAAAGATTTCAAAATATTTAAAGAATATTAAAAGATTACACAAATGTTTCCTAAAAATTTCAAAGATTTCTCAAACACTTTAAAAATTCCCACAGATTTCAAAGAAGTCAAGGATTTTACAAACATTTAAAAAGATTTTAAAGTTCTCAAAAAGATTTCCCAAAGGTTTCGCTAAAATTAGAAGAAAAATCAAAAAGATTTAAATTATTTCAAAGATTTCAAGAGTTTCAAATTCCTCAAAAGATTTCAATGATTTAAAATTATTTTATATGATTTCAAAGATTTCAAAAGGATTTCAAAAGATTTTCAAAATATTTCAAAGATATTGAAAGAGAACAAAATTTTCTCCAATAAATTTAAATGATTTCAAAAAGACTTCAATGATTACAAAAGCTTTTCAAGATTTCAAAATATTTCAGAAGATTTAAAAGATTTCACGAAGTTTTAAAAGATTTTAAAGTTTTCACAGAGATTCCAATGATGTCAAAAGATTTCAAAAGGATTTCAAAGTTTTTACAGCGATTCTAATAATTTCAAAAGATTTCAAAATATTTCAGAATTTTTCGGGGATTTCACAAAGATTTCACAAAGATTTCACAAAGATTTCAAAAGATTTCAAAGAGATTTTAAATTTTTCACAAATATATGTAAGTGATTTCACGAAGACTTAAAAATCACAGGCTCCTTTCTGTAGAATGTAAATGTAGATACGGGTTTTGTCTTTTTTCTTTTCACAATAATTTTATCAGCGATCTTGTCTAAAAAAAATAAAACTTATTTTAATGACATTTTGCTGTCAGTCATGGAAAAAGGTTTCCTTTCTTTTGTAGTGCAAGATTTTTTCTTTGTGTTACGTAACCAATAATATCATTTTAATTAAATAATGCGAGAGATAGGTTTGTTTTTGTGGGACTTAAATGTAGATACGGTCTTTTTAGATTCTTTTTCGTAAAAAAAAAAATAATAATGATACTTAAGGATCGATTTTAATGCCATACTTTATCATCAGGAATTCTGGAAGAAATAGGAAAATCTATTCTTCTAAGGAGTAGAAATTGGAATCAAAAAAGGGTTGCCTTACTTTTGTAGAACAGAAACTAAAGTGTAGATACGGTCTTTTGTTTTTATTTTTGGAAAAAAAAGATTTTATCAGTCTTTGTACCAAAAATAAATAAGAGAAGTGATTTTAATATCACACTTAATGGTCACGAATTCCGGTCGATCTGACATGTAGATACGGTCTTTTTTTTGCCATCATAATGATTTGTATAATTTTTTTTTTGTAAAATTTAGAAAACTGAAACAAAGCAACCTATAATTCTAAACCGCACCGTCACACATTTTCTCCAATTTGTCAAAGTTTCTAATTTCTATTTTTGCGGAAGTTTCGAGTTTCTCTGAAAAGGAGGTGCATCTCGAACCGGAATTGCGACAGTAGGCGGAGTAAATAAAGAAACATTAAACCTCGAAAAATGAAAAGAACAAGAGGGTCGACAAAGCCGCTTCCGAAAGATTTGAGCATTTTTCTGAATGAAAGTTAACTAAATTTCAAATAGGTCTGTGAAAGCTGATTATTAAGTTAATTTTTTTATTTAACAACAAAATAGACATTTTTAAAAAATAAACGATTCCATTTTTTTTGCAACTAACTCCGCTTGTATAAAACAAATTATGAAACAGGTAAAGACACTTCCATAAAATAACATTCAGTTGGTTAAGACATTTAAAAAATGTGTTTATTTTTATATTAACAAATTAAATAAACAAATGGTTGTCTTCACCATTTCACGCTCCGAATACTTCGTTCGTCGAAATTGGTAACAAAATTTGGCGGAAATGTACAATATTTTCAATCTTGTTAATGTATTACAAAACTTTTAATTGTTTAATAAATTTGATGAACAAATAAAAATTGTCGTCAATTTTATTTCATTAAATTCGATAAAAAAATACAGATTTTCACAATTTTTTTCCCTCTTTAATGTGATTTTATCAATTAACGACATTTTTTGTGTATAACAATTTTTGTTAACAAACTACATATCTTTTTTCTGTATTTGCTTATTAAAATTTATTCGAATTAATGAAAAATGTAATTAGAAAATGACTCGATTGGGAAAAAATCTGCTAGAAATTTTGTTTCAAAATTTTCGTTGAAAATTCATTATTTCTGTAGAAAAGTCTACAATTAAATTGCTCATTTTTTCATAAAATTTAATTCATTTGATTAAAACTTTTTTTCATTTTTTCATTATAAAATGTTTTAAATTAAAAGTTAAATTCTTTGTTGAAAATTAATATTCTCCGGTTGAGAAGTCTTGTAGAGAATTTGTATTTTCAGTTTAAAATAAAAAAATTATTAATTTGTTAACAACTTTAATTATTTGGTAATTTTGAAATTAATTTTGAAAATTGCTTTGTTTTATTCAGAGATTTAAGTTTTTTTTTTAAAGTTAAAAGTTAATTTTGTAGTTCGAAACTAATTTTTTTAATTAAACTACTTTATGGAAAACTCGTCTTTTTGGCTTGAAAATTTAAACATTTGGATTAAAATTCAATTATTTGATATAAAATTAAATTTTTTTGAAGAAAATTTGTTTTTTTTTGTTCGAAAATGATTAGTCCTCAACTTTTTTGAGCGCATTTGAATTTTTATCAAAAAAGTAAAATTGGAATCAAAACGATGAATTTTCAATGAAGAAATATCAATTTTTGAAGTAAATAGGATTTTTTAAAACTGAAATTGGAATCGAAAAATTTTTATTTTGCAAAATAAATTTTCAACAACAACAAAATTCATATTTAAACAGGCCAATTCAACTGAAAAGACAAATTTTATGCAATTTGTCGAGTTCTTGACCAATAAAATGTATTTTTAACGAAAAAATATAATTTTCTAACCGTAAAGATGAATTTGCAACAAAATACACCATTTTTTAACAAAGTAGTGGTTTATCAACTTATAATTTTCAACGAAAAATGGCATCGTTGAATTTTCAGATCAAAAAATCATTTTTAATCAAAAAAAAAAGAATTTTTAACAGAAAAGTTTAATTTTCAACCAAATTGTTTGAATTTGTACCAAATTGACGACGTTGAAGTTTGCCACAGATATGGATTTCAAAGTTGTGTAAATTATTATTATTACACCATTAAGCCATTTCCCTTTCGGGGTAGGCGTGACTCACTCGGCAGGGGAAAGGAGTAGTGTGTGGATGGGATAGAGATTTTTC
>NC_046661.1:125166802-125181508 GCF_010883055.1 Belonocnema kinseyi
TTCCTGCTTCCTTCAAAGTCGTTTTGTATTTTTAACTCTTCTTCTGCTCTAATTGTATCTTTACTTTCTTTAACTAATCGTTTAAGTATCCTGTTTTCGCGTAATATAAAAAAAACTAAGAGTCACATCGAAAATGTAAAAACACCTCTAGATTCGTCTTGGAAATATCTCGATGTGCATTTTTTGTTTTTTTGTTTAAACAATTTTTTAAACAATTACGATATTTGTTATCTTTCTGCAATTGTTATAAACAAAGTATGCATCGGATCGAAAAACCAAGTGCACCAATGCATTCCTCTCGAAAAAATCTAAATGTGCAATTATTTGTTTTTTCGTAAATCAATTTTTTAAACAATTAGAGCATTTGTTGTTCAACGCTGTGTTGCTCCGTGCCCGTAGATATGGATTTCAAAGTTGCGTAATTAATGTAAAAAAAAACTAAGAGTCACACCGAAAAAGCAAAAACACCTCTCGATTTGTCTCGGAAATATCTCGATGTGCATTTTTTGTTTTTTTTTGTTTAAACAATTTTTTAAACAATTACGCTATTTGTTATCTTTCTGCAATTGTTATATACAAAGTATGCATCGGATCGAAAAACCAAGTGCACCAATGCATTCCTCTCGAAAAAATCTAGATGTGCGTTTATTTGTTTTTTCGTAAACCCATTTTTTAAACAATTAGAGCATTTGTTGTTCAGCGCTGTGTTGCTCCGTGCCCGTAGATATGGATTTCAAAGTTGTGCGCTGAACAACAAAAGCTTTAATTGTTTAAAAAATGGGCTTACGAAAAAACAAAAAAATACACATCTAGACTTTTTCGAGAGGAATGCATTGGTGCACTTGGTTTTTCGATCCGATGCATACTTTGTTTATAACAATTGCAGAAAAATAACAAATAGCGTAATTGTTTAAAAAATTGTTTAAACAAAAAAATAAAAAATACACATCGCGATATTTCCAATGCGAATCGAGAGGTGTTTTTACTTTTTCGCTGTGACTCTTATTTTTTTTTATATTAATTACACAACTTTGAAATCCATATCTACGGGCATGGAGCAACACAGCGCTGAACAACAAATGCTCTAATTGTTTAAAAAATGGGTTTACGAAAAAACAAAAAAACGCACATCTAGACTTTTTCGAGAGGAATGCATTGGTGCACTTGGTTTTTCGATCCGATGCATACTTTGTTTATAACAATTGTAGAAATATAACAAATAGGGTAATTGTTTAAAAAATTGTTTAACCAAAAAAACAAAAAATACACATCGCGATATTTCCGAGACGAATCGACAAGTGTTTTTACTTTTTCGATGTGACTGTTAGTTTTTTTTATATTAATTACACAACTTTGAAATCCATATCTATGGCAAATTTCAACGTCGTCCAAATTGTTGCATTTTTGAGCCAAAAAGACGTTTTTTCACAAAACACTTGAATTATTTTACCTAAAACTAGTAATTACAAAGTAAATTGATCAATCTAATAAAAAAATTATTTTTTCTAACACTAGTTTAACTTTAGATCAAGCCGTTGATTTTTCGATAAAAAAATATTATAATATGAAATAAAAGACAGTTCAATTCAACGAAAAAAAGTTTGTTTTTAACAACAAAAAACAACATTTTTGACCAAAGTAATTAATTTTTAATTAAAATAATGAATCTGTAGAAAAAAAAAGAATTTCACACAAAGTAGTTGAAAATTAATTAATATTTTTTAAATGCAGCTAGTTTAGGAATAAGCCATTTTTCATTAAAGATTTTTATCAAAAAAATAAACTTTTTGGATTTGAAATTTATCCCTTTGATAGAAAATCTTAAAATCTTTTATATAGTTTAAAATCTTTGATATCTTGGGAACCTTTTAAAATCTTTGGGAAATCTTTAAAACTATTTGAAATTTTTTTTAAATTACTAATTCTTTTCAAATTTTAAATTATTTGGAATCTTTTAAAATCTTCGAAACCTTTGGGAATTTTCTAAATTAAAATCTTTGCAATCTTTCAAAATTTTTGTCAAATCATTCAAATATTTTTTTCACTTTGAAATCTTGGTGAAATCTTTTGGAATTTTGAAGTCTTTGAAATCTCTGAATTCTTGCAAATCTTTTAAACCATTGTGAGTTTCTTTGAAATCTTTTGAAATCTTTTGAAATCTTTTGGAGTCCATACATTTGTTAAATTCTGGAAATTCTGAAAAGATTTTTTGGCTTTTCTTTGCTCTCTAAAGAGCTATATTACATTTCCCAAAAACCTACCCCTAACTCTTACACAGCTACCCCTCGTGATAAAAAATGTTTCAAAAGTGGGAAAACCACCTTCAACAATGTAAACATGATTTAGGGCTCCAAATTAATTAAATGACACTTAAAAATTCCCTCCTTATCATAATTTGCCCAAAAAACTACCCTTCCACGTGATCGTATGCAGCGGAAAAAGAAAATATAAAAAAAGCATAAAAAATAATTACAAAAATTTTGAAGGATTACAGATTTCTCATAAAAAATTCCCAATTGTTTCAAAGGTTTCAAAGGATTTTAAATATTCTAGAAGATTTCAAAGATTTCAAACGATCACTAAGAATTCAGAGATTTCAAAAGATTTCAAATATTTCAAAAGATTGCAAATATTTTAAAGATTTTAAAAGACTTTTGTGTGATTTCCAAGAAATTTCTGGGGTGTCCCCGTAAGAATTAAAAAAAAAATTTATCAATGCATTTTTGGACCACCCTACTGTACAAGGGAGTACAGCGACAGATTGATCTGATTTGAAGAGGAGATTCCTAAATCGACTTTTTGGTTAGAGTCACGTGTTCAATCTGACAGTCGTAAATCCCAGTTTAAAAATCCCAAATCCTGCTTCGACAGACAAAAAAAGGGGTTGGGGAAGGGGAAGGGGGAGGACAGGGGAGGGGGAAGGGATGAGTTTTATACAGTATAGACTATAGATATAACTGTGGAAGACCCGAAATGCAGATAGATCCAGATCCCAAAGCCGAATTGTGAACGTAAGCCGGCCTACTTATAAAGTGGGGCTCGACCGAATTTATTATAATACAAAATTATTTGTATAGACCCTTGGATCCCCGCTTGAATTTAATCTCCGTTCGAACCGGATCTCAGATCCACTCTTCGCAGTTCCACGAGGGCTGAGGGGAATAGAGGATTATGCCAACTCGAAAATAGGGACTTTTATCTGTACCCCCCCCCCCCGGTCTACCCCCTTCAACCCCCTTTTTTTATTTTGTCCTTTGAAAACCCGACTCTGGAGCGCCCTAGAAATTAAGAAGCGAGAGAGAGAATTTATTATGAATATTATCATACATGGGGTCGAGATAATGGGCAAAAAGGCGTAAGTACAGGGACAAGTTATGAAGAATCCTGATGAGTTGCGAGGTGTATTATAAAATAAATCCACAGCTGAATGGCGGATTCGAAACAATATGCAGATACTGTCATTTGGGGTTGGGAATATCTTATGAGATTCGAATTAATCCGAATATTCAAAACAGAACATGTAAAATTGCGAGAAGGATATTCAGGGAATTCTTTTTAGAAAATGTTTGCTTTTATTTAAATCGACTAAAAGAAAAGGAATGAAATTTTAATCTGAAATCTTTGAAATAGTTTCGAATATATTTTCAAATCTTTCAAATATTTTGAAATCTTTAAAATATTTCGGAATTTTCAAAATCTTTGAATTATTTTGAAATGTTTAAAATATTTTGGAATCTTAAAATCTTTGTAAGGTCATTGACATCTTTTGAAATCTGTGTCAAGTTTTTGAAATTTTTATTAATCTTTAAAAAATTTGTGAAATCTTTTGAAAGTCTTTGAATTTTTGGGAATCTTTTGATCGAAATCATTTCAAATTTCAAAGAAATTCTCTTTAATTTTAGAATCCAAGAATTCAATGGTTTTAAAAGATTTTAAAGATTGCAAAAAGGTTTAAATATTTCATAAGATTTACAAGGTTTTGAAAAGATTTTCATCAAACAAATTGACAAGAACTTCCAAGAATTCAAAAACTGTTAATAAATTTTTAAGATTATATCAGCATTTCATAATATTTTAAATATTCCAAGAAGGTTTCAAAGATTTCAAAAGATTTTAAAGATTTCACAAATATTTCACAAAGATTTCAAAAAATTTCTAAGATCTTAAAGATTTCAAAATATTTCAAAATATTTCAAAGATTTTAAAAGATTAAACATATTTCGAGAGATTCTATTGGTTTCAGAAAGATTTCAAAAGATTTCAAAAGAATTCAAAAGAATTCAAAAACTTTTAAAAGATTATTAAGATTTCACCAATATTTCAAAATATTTCAAAATATTTTAAATATTTTAAAAGGTTTCAAAGAATATAAAATATTTAAATTATTTTTGAAAAATTTCAAAGACATTCAAAGAGATATTTCAGAAGATGTCAATTACTTCAAAAATTCCGAAAGATTTCAAAATATTTCAAAGGTTACGATTTCAAAGAAACTCTCTAAGATTTGAAAAGAATTTCAAGAATTCAATGATTTCAAAGGATTTTAAATATTTCAAAAGATTTTTAATATTTCTAATGTTTTTAATAGATTTGATTAATTTCAAAAATATTTCAATCGATTGTAAAAGGTTACCAAGGATGTAAAATATTTGAAAAATTCTCAAAGAAATTCACAATGATTTTAAAATATTACCAAGAATTCGAAGATTTCAAAGATTTCACAAATATTTCACAAAGATTTCAAAAGATTTCCAAGAATTCAAGGATTTAAAAAGATTTAAAATATTTCGAAAGATTCTATTCATTTCAGAAATATTTCAAAAGCTTTCGAAGATTGCAAAAAGGTTTAGATGCTTCAAAAGATTTAATAGACTTTGGAAAAATTTCAAAGACATTGATAAAGATTTTCAAGAATTCAAAGACTTTTAATAAATATTTAAGATTTTATCAATATTTCATAATATTTCAAATATTCCAAAAAGGTTTCAAAGATTCTAAAAGATTTCAAAGATTTCACAAATATTTCACAAAGATTTAAAAAAATTTCCAAGATCTCAAAGATTTCAAAAGATTAAACATATTTCGAAAGATTCTATTGATTTCAAAAGGTTTCAAAAGATTTCAAAGATTGCAAAAAGGTTTAAATGCTTCAAAAGATTTAAAAGACTTTGGAAAAATGTCAAAGAAATTCACAAAGATTTATAAGACTTCAAAGACTTTTAAACGATTATTAAGATTTCACCAATATTTCAAAATATTTCAAAATATTTCAAAATATTTCAAATATTCCAAAAGGTTTAAAAGACTATAAAATATTTAAATTATTTTCGAAAAATTTTAAAGACATTCAAAAAGATATTCCAGAAGATGTCAAAGACTTCAAAAATTCCGAAAGATTTCAAAATATTTCAAAGATTACAATTTTAAAGAAACTCTCTAAGATTTCAGAAGATTTCCAAGAATTCAATGATTTTAAAGGATTTCAAAGATTTCAAAAAATTTCTAATGACTTCAATAGATTTGATTAATTTCAATAATATGTCAATCGATTGTAAAAGGTTTCCAATAATGTAAAATATTTGAAAAGTTTTCAAAGAAATTCACAAAGATTTCAAAAGATTTCCAAGATTTCAAAATTTTTGAAAGACTAAAAATGTTTCGATTTTAGATTTTAGAAAGATTTCAAAAGTTTTCAAAAATTGTAAAATGGTTGAAATATTTCACAAGATATAAAAGGATTTTGAAAAATTTCAAAGAAGTTGACAAAGATATCCAAGAATTCAATGACTTTTAAAAGATTTTTAAGATTTTAAAAATATCTCATAATATTTCAAACATTCTGAAAGGTGTCAAAGATTTCACAAAGATTTTAAAAGATTTCCAAGCATTCAAAGACTTAAAAAGATTTCAAAGATTTCAAAGATGTTAAAAGATTGAAAATATTTCGAAAGATTCTATTCATTTTAACAAGATTTCAAAAGTTTTCAAAGATTGCAAAAAAGTTTAAATATTTCTCAAGATATAAAAGGTTTTGTGAAAATTTAAAATAAAATGACGAAGATTTTAAAGAATTCAAAGACTCTTAAAAGATTAAGATTTCAGCAATATTTCAAAATATTTGAAATATTTCAAAAGGTTTCAAAAACTATAACATATTTAAATTATTTTCGAAAATTTTCAAAGACATTCAAAGAGATTTCAAAAGAATCCCAAAAATTCTGAAGATTCCAAAAGGTTTCAAAAATTTCAAAATATTTCAAAGATTTTCAAAGTTTTAATATTTCTAATGATTTCAATAGATTTTATTAATTTCAACAATATTTCAATCGATTGTAAAAGGCTTCCAATAATTTCAAATATTTGAAGAATTTTCAAAGAAATTCACAAAGATTTCAAAAGATTACCAAGAATTCAAAGACTTCCAAAGATTTCGAAGATTTCGAATATTTCAAAGATGTTGAAAGACTTAAAAGTATTTCGAAAGATTTTACAGATCTTAGAAAGATTTCAAAAGTTTTCAAAGATTACATAAATGTTTAAATATTTCACAAGATATAAAAGGTTTTGGAAAAATTTCAAAAAAATTGACAAGGATTTCCAAGAATTCAAAGACTTTTGATAGATATTTAAGATTTTAAAAATATTTCATAATATTTCAAATATTCTAAAAGGTGTCAAAGATTTCACAAAGATTTCAAAAAATTTCCAAGAATTTAAAGATTTTAAAAGATTTAAAAGATTAAAGATATTTCAAAAGATTCTATTGATTTCAGAAAGATTTCAAAAGCTTTCAAAAGATTGCAAAAAGGTTTAAATGCTTCAAAAGATTAAATAGACTTTAGAAAAATTTCAAAGAAATTGACAAAGATTTCCAAGAATTCAATGAGTTTAAAAAGATTTTTAAAATTTCAAAAATATTTCATAATATTTCAAATATTCTGAAAGGTCTTAAAGATTTCAAAGATTTCGCAAAGATTTAGAAGATTTCCAAGAATTCAAAGATTTCAAATATTTTAAAGATGTTAAAAGATTAAAAATATTTCGAAAAATTATATTGATTTTAGAAAGATTTCAAAAGTTTTTAAAGATTGCAAAAAAGTTTAAATATTTCTCAAGATATAAAAGGTTTTGAAAAAATTTCAAAGAAATTGACAAGGATTTCCAAGAATTCAAAGACTTTTAATAGATATTTAAGATTTTACCAATATTTCATAATATTTCAAACATTCCAAAAGGATTTAAAGATTCCAGAAGATTTCAAAGATTTCACAAATATTTCACAAAGATTTCAAGAGATTTCCAAAAACTTAAAGATTTCAAAAGATTTCAAAGATTTTAAAAGATTAAACGTATTTCGAAAGATTCTATTGATTTTAGAAAGATTTCAAAGGCTTTCAAAGATTGCAAAAAGGTTTAAATGCTTCAAAAGATTTAATAGACTTTGGAGAAATTTCAAATAAATTGACAAACATTTTCAAGAATTCAAAGACTCTTAAGAGACTAGTAAGATTTCACCAATATTTCAAAATATTTCAAATATTCCTTAAGGTTTCAAAGACTATAAAATATTTAAATTATTTTAGAAAAAATTCAAAGACATTTAAAGAGATTTCAAAAGAGTCCAAAAATGCAAAGACTTTTGAAAAAGTTCAAAAGATTTCAATGATTTCACAAAGATTTTAAGATTTCAAAAATCCTGAAGATTCCAAAAGGTTTGAAAAATTTCTAAATATGCCAAAGGTTTAAGAATATTACAGAAGATGTCAATGACTTCAAAAATTCCGAAAGATTTCAAAATATTTCAAAGATTACAATTTCAAAAAAACTCTCTAAGATTTCAGAAGATTTCCAAGAATTTAATGATTTCAAAGGATTTTAAAGATTTCAGAAGATTTCTAATATTTCTAATGATTTCAATAGATTTGATTAAGATTCAAAAATATTTCAATCGATTGTAAAAGGTTTCCAAAAATATAAAATATTTCAAAAATTTTCAAAGAAATTCACAAAGATTTCAAAAGATTTCGAAGATTTCAAAGATGTTGAAAGACTTAAAAGTATTTCGAAAGATTTTGTTGATTTTAGAAAGATTTCAAAAGTTTTCAAAGATTGCACAAAGGTTTAAATATTTCACAAGATATAAAAGGTTTTGGAAAAATTTCAAAGAAATTAAAAAAGATTTCCAATGATTCAATAACTTTTAAAAGGTTTTTAAGATTTCAAAAATATTTCATAATATTTAAAATATTCTGAAAGGTGTCAAAGATTTCAGAAATATTTCACAAAGATTTCAAAAGATTTCCAAGAATTCAAAGATTTCAAAAGATTTAAAAGATTAAACATATTTCTAAAGATTCTATGGATTTCAGATAGATGTCAAAAGTTTTCATAGACTGCAAAAAGGTTTAAATACTTTAAAAGATTTAAGAGACTTTGGAAAAATTTTGAAGAAATTCACAAAGATGTCTAAGAATTCAAAGACTTTTAAAAGATTATTAAAATTTCACCCATATTTCAAAAGATTCCAAATATTCCCAAAAAAGAATTCTCCTGGCTACAAAAGTTATTCAGGAAACGTCAAACTTACAAGATATCTTCATTATCAAAGTACATGTAAAAAAAATTGAAAAAATTTGAAGTTGGGTTACTTGAGAAAATAGATTTTAATTTTTTCAGAAAAACCGCTGCTTTTGAGAGATTCTGCGATTTCAAGTGTAGCGCCCTGTCTGATTTGAATTGGATTCAGTCTTTTGAAGCCTTTTTTAATTTCTTTGAATTTTTTCTAAAATAATTTAAATATTTTATAATCTTTGAAACCTTTTTGAATATTTAAAATATTTTGAAATATTGGTGAAATCTTAATAATCTTTTAAGAGTCTTTGAATTCTTAGAAATCTTTGTGAATTTCTTTGACATTTTTCCGAAGTATTGTAAATCTTTTGAAGTATTAAAACCTTTTTGCAATATCTTAAAACTTTTGAAATCCTTCTGAAATCAACAGAATCTTTCAAAATATTCATCACATTTTAAAATCTTCAAAATCTTTTGAAAACTTTGAATTCTTGGAAATCTTTTGAAATCTTTTAGAATCTTTGATAATCTTTTGAAATATATGAAATATTATAAAATATTGGTGAAATCTTGAAAATCTTTTAAAAGACTTTGAATTCTTGGAAATCTTGATTAATTTCTTTGAAATTTTTCCAAAATTTTTAAATCTTTAGAAATATTTAAACATTTTTGCAATCTTTGAAAACTTTTCAAATCTTTCTGAAATCAATAGAATCTTTAAAAATATTTTTAATCTTTTAAAATCTTTGAAATCTTTGAAATCTTTTGAAATCTTGGAATTCTTGATAATCTTTTGAATTCTCTGTGAATTTCTTTGAAAATTTTTCAAATATTTTAAAATCTTGGAAACTTTTTAAAATATTTAAAAATATTTTTGAAATTAATCAAATCTTTTCAAATCATTATAAATATTTGAAATCTTTTGAAATATTTAAAATCTTTTGAAATCATTGAATTCTTGGAAATCTTCGTAAATCTTACAGAAATTCTTTGAAATTTTAATCTTTGAAATATTTTGAAATCTTTTGGAATATTTCTCTAATCTTCAAAATCTTTTAAAAGGCTTTGAATTATCTGGACATCTTTTAAAATCATTGTCAATTTCTTTGAAATATTTTCCAAAATCTTTTGAAATCTTTCAGAAATCCATTAATTTATTAATCTTGAAAATATTTGTGATATCATTTGAAATCTTTCGTAAATTTTTTGTAAGTCTTGGAATTCTTGATAATCTTTTGAAATCTTGGTGAAGTTCTATGCATTTTTTTTTTAATATTTTAAATATTTTAAAACATTTAAAACCTTTTGCAATATTTGAAATATTTTGAAATATTGGTGAAATTTTAAAAATCTTCAAAACCTTTTGGAATATTAGAAATATTTTGAAATATTGGTGAAATTTTCAACATCTTTTAGAAGTCTTTGAATTCTTCGAAAATCTTTTGAACTCTTTGTCAATTTGTTTCAAACTTTTCAGAAATATTTAAAAATAATAAAAACTTTTTTTTTAATCTTTGAAAACATTTGAAATCATTTGAAATCTTTCTGAAATCAAACAAATCTTTCAAAAGCGCTAGAAATACTTTTAATCTTTAAAAATCTTAGAAAAAAATTTGAAATCTTGTAAATCTGTTAAAATCTTTGTGAATTTCTTTGATATTTTTTTTGAATTTACAATTTTTGAAATCGAAATCTTTTAAAATTTTTGTAAAATCATTTAAACCTTTTAAAGTTTTTAAAATATCTTGCAAAATGCGTAAAATCTTTGAAATCTTGGAGACATTTTGGAATATTTGAAATATTTTGAAAATATGGCGAAAAAAATCGTCTGAAAGTCTTTGAATTTTTGTAAATATTCTTATATCGATTGTGAATTTCTTTGATATTTTTCCGGAATATTTTAAACCTTTTGAAATCTTTGAGATCTTTCGAAATCTTTTGATATATTTCTGAAATCAATTAAATGTTTTGAAATCTTTAGACATATTTCAAATCTTTTAAAATTTTTGAATTATTGGAAGTATTTTGAAATCTTTTTCAATTTCTTTGAAATATTTTAAAATCTTAGAAACATTTTCAATTTTTGAAATAGAAATATTTTGAAATCTTTTGTGAATTTCTTTGAAAATGTTCTGAAATCAATCAAATCTGTTGAAACGTTTACAAATATTTGAAACGTTATGAAATCTTTTGAATATTTAAAATCTTTTGAAATTATGGAATTCTTAGAAATCTGATGAAATCTTTAAAAATGTCTTTGAAATTTTTATGAAATATTTGAAATATTTTAGAATCTTGGAAACCTTCACAATTTTTGAAATCGAAATATTTTGAGAAATATTTAAAACCTTTCTAAATGTTTGAAACTTTTAAGAAACTCAGAAAGATTTAAAAATATTTCCATATCTTGAAATCTTTCTGAATTTCTTTTAAATTTCTAAATATTTTAAAATATTTGAAACTTTTTGGAATCTTTTGAAGTCTTCGAAAATATTTCTGAAACCAATAATATCTTTTAAATGTCCTTGAATTGTTGGGAAAATTTTGAAATCTTGGTGAATTGCTTTAAAATTTTCTCAAGATCTTTTAAATATTTTGAAATATTTGAAAACTTTAAAAATATTTGTAAATTATGGTTAAAAAATCTTTTAAAAGTTATTTGAATTTCGTTGAATTTATCCGAAATCTTTTGAAATATTTCTAAAATCTTTTGAATCTTTGAAATTGTTTAGAATGTTTAAAGTGTCTTCGAAAATTTGTGAAATATTTAAAATCTTTTTAATATTAAAAATATTTTCAGAAATTGGTGAAATCTTAAAAATGTTTAAAAAATCATTTAATTTTCGAAAACCCTTTAAAATTTTATTAAATTTTTCGGAAATTTCAAAAATATTTTCAAATATTTGAAATCTTTTGGAATCTTTGGAATATTTGGAAATATTTTTAAAATCTTAAAAATCTTTCGAAATCTTATGAAATCATTGTAAATTGAAAAAAAAAATTTATTAGAATTTTGGAAAACATTTACAATTTCCGAAATCGACATATTTTGAGATCTTTATAAAACCCATGAAATCCATTAAAAATTTCTAAATATCCTGCAAAATTTGTGAAAGCTTTTAAATATGTTGAAATCTTTTTTGAATTTTTGAAGTTTTAACGAAATATTTGAAACATTGAAAGTTTTGTAAAGTTCTCTGAAATTTTTCCGAAATCTTTGAAATATTTGAAACTAAAATATCTTTTGACAAATTTGAAATATTTCTAAAACTTTTGTGAATTTCTTCGATATTTTTCCAAAATATTTTAAATATTTCTGAAATAAATAAAATTTTTTGAAATATTTGACATTTTTGAAAATTTAAAAAACTCCTTAAAATCTTTGAATTTTCAGAAATTTTTTGAAATTTTTTTAAGTCTGGAAATAATTGAAATTTTTATAAACCTTTAAAATCTTTAAAATAATTAAAGTGATTTGAATTTTCGGAAATATTTGGAACACCTTTTAGAATATTTGAAATATTTTGAAATTATAGTTAAAAAATCCTTCAAATGTCTTTAGTTTTATGGAAATCTATTTCAATCTTCTGTGAATTCTATTCAATTTTTTCCGTGATCTTTAAAATCTTTGTTAATCTTTGAAATCTTTTGAAACCTTTCAAATATCTTAAAAGATTTGTGATATGGTTTCAATCTTTAGAAGTAATTAAATTCTGCAAAATTTTTTGAAATATTTTTGAATTTCTTTGAAATTTTCCATCGACCTTTGAAATATTTTTAAATATTTAAATCCCATTGCAAGCTTTAATATTTTTTGAATTCTTTGTGAAACCAATAAGATCTTTTAAAATCTCGGAAATATTTTGAAATCTTTAAAAATCATTTAAAATTTTCGAATTCGTGGGATTTTTCTGGAATCCTCTGTAATTATTTAAATCTTTAAAAATATTTATGAAATCTCTTAATATCTTTGAAATCTTTGAAATCTTTAAAAATATTTGAATTTTTCGTTAATCTTTGAAATATTTTAAATTCTTTGAACCCTATAAGATTCTTTACAATCATTGCAATTTTTTGAGATGCTTTAATACCTTGAGGCAGTGAAGATGCGTGGGTTATCATTGTTTTTCAATAACGATTATTTATTCTTGTTTTATTTTATTACATTAAAGGACAAGTTTCTAAGAATGGCTCTTTTCTACTAAGAACGTGTGGATTTCTGGACAGTGAAAGTACGTGGGTCAGCTTTGTTTTTAAATAACGATTATTCATTATTGTTATTTTATTAAATTGAAGGACAAGTTTATAAGAATGTCTCTCTTCGACGAAGAACGTGTAGATTTCGGGACAGTGAAGGTACGTGGGTTAGCATTGTTTTTCAATAACGATTATTTATTATTGTCTTTTGATTATATTTATTGAGAAGTGTCTAGGAATAGCTCTCTTCGGTGAAGAAGGTGTGGATCGCAGGACAGTAAAGGTACGTGGGTTAACGTTCGCAGATTATAAGTTTTTTTTTTACGGTCAACCGAAAGTACAAAATTCCTTTCAATAATAGAAAAAGTTGCATTTTCATGTAATATTGATTGTAAATTATCCACTCATTTTAAATCATTGTGAGTAAATGGGAAAACTGGTTTCATTCATTTTGGATTAACTGGCATTTTTTCGCTATAATTAACAACATTCTGTAAATCTTAGGTAAGAGTGGCCCTAAGTCGGCACAGTAAGAGTTTTTGTCGAAAAGAGAGAGTAAACAGGATTCAATGGCAAGATTTATTTTGCTCGGGGCAGGTTAGAGTGATTTTTTCGGTCACAATGCAGCACAAAGTGAAGAAGTCGTTTTTTATTATTTCTTAAAATAGTGGTCCTAAACCGGCACCCCCCTCGTCCTGAGTCGGCACATAATTTTTTCTGCTCAAATCATCTACAATGAAAAAACATGTAGAATATTGTCAAACTTTACTGATAGGATCGAAAAATTTCTTCATTACAATATTGAAAATCGTCCAAACATGAATATCTAAAAGAAAGACAAAAATGAGACACAAAAAATAAAAGGACACCTATCAAATACAAGAAACATGCAGTAAAAATATAAACAAACTAAAAAAAACTACAAGAGTAGAGTGACATTTTATTAAAACACAACAAAAAAAATAAAATAAAACACAAATATAAAAATAAAAAAGTGCCGACTAAGGACCACCTGTTTGGTACCGACTCAGGACCACTGCAAATGTTTAAATATTTCGTGCTACTACGTAAATGAAAATAAAAAATGTTCACCCCGCTCACACTGTCAAGCAAAAGCTAACAAAGTGCCGGCTTAGCACCACTTTCCCTATACATAGTATAGTGCACAAAATGTTCTAATAAAATTTTAAAAATAAGAAAGAAATAAAAAGAAAGGAAGAACCTGACAAAAGTAATGAAAATATAATAGAAAATAGAAAAGAAAGGGAAGGAAGAAAAGCCCTCCTAAACTCCAAAGCACTTAAGAAATTCACGTGCCACGTATTTCGTGGTCAGAAATGGGTTAAGGGCCCTTGGAAGGGGTGCCTAATTTATGCACACTTTACGAAATGAACGTAACTGCCTGCACCTTCCAGGGACCTTCTTCATCCTCTCTCATTGTTACAGAAGGTAACCTGTAACAAGTGAGCACATAGAAAATTTGTAATTCAACCTTTCCTTATACAGGGTGTCTTATTCACAACAATTTTTCAAAAAAGTCGTTATTTTTATCTAAAAAAAAACTATCAATAATACCAATTGTTTATTTAAAAAATAGAATAGTGGACTAACCAAACCTTAAGGGGCGTCTTCAACTTTCGAGATCCTTTATCGAAAATGATAAATAGGGGGTGTTTTCCTGTGAGAACTTGAAATCCAGAATTCTCCAAGTAAATTTTTCAAGCTTTTGATTTCGGTGACAAAAAGTTGAAGGCCACTGAAAAGGTTGGTTTTGAAGAAGAAAAAAAACATTCTAGGGATTTTTAGAGCAACACCCGGTATTGTTCGGTTTGGGAAGGCGTTACGAGGATCGTGAGGGTCGAGGTGATCGTTAATAATTTTGCGTATTATAGGGCTGAGCTCGAACCCGTGCCCGCGGCAAAATTTTTTTGTTGGCGG
>NC_046661.1:125181518-125242848 GCF_010883055.1 Belonocnema kinseyi
GGGGGGTACAATTACATTTGAAGATTGAATGGGGCGCCTTTCCGCTATCGCGCCTCCTGTATGGATGAGGAAATAAGTATATTAATCTCTAACTGAAAATAGTGCTGAAATTAATATTAAGAACAGAGGAAAGAAGGGAAGGGTAAAAATATGGGAAATTAAGCCTAGAGGAAGAAGGAAAGAAAGGAAGAAAAAATGAAAATGGTGTGAATAAATTAAGGAAAGGTGTAATAATAATAATAATAATAATAGTAAAGAATAAAAAAAGTAAGGAAGGAACATAAAAGAGACTGAAAATATATAAAATAAGTAAAGAAATGAGTATTGTCCGCTCTAAACTTCAGGGAAAAAACGTTCTTAGCCTCCCTAGTTTCCTAAATCCTGATTAAAAATGTTAGATCTCCAAAAAAAGGGACGATTACGCTCTAGTAAGAAGGGGACCCATAACGGCCCAGATTCCTTATTTTATGGCTTATTTCTTCATTTTCTCCCCAGATGTTACATTTCTCGATTCCCTCCTAACAGAAGTTAGGATCTACAAATATCCCCCCTTGAAAAAGGTTAGATATAAAAATTCCAAAAAGGGAGGAAAGCTGAATTTTAAAATCATTTTATCACAGTTTTTTAATATTATAAGGAGAGGAAAGGAAGAAATGATAAAAATGAAGAAAAATTGTTTCAAAAGCAGGACGGGCTACTGGAATTTGGAGAACCTTGAACTGTTTTCGGATGGGTCTAATCGCATCCCATTTCCTATTCTTTCGCTTGATCGATGATCCTGAGGGATGAGTTACGTGAAATCGTTCATTGAAGTAACGAAAGAAGCTTGTAATGTAGAGAAATGGTCAAGCAATGGTAGGAAGAGGAAGAGGGGGAACAATTACCTTATTGTCGAGAAACAAGATTTCTAGATCCAAAGAGCCTCCCAAAGCAGCTGAACTCAGCATGCTTCGGGCACACTTCTTCCTTTCTGTCCTTCTCTTTTTAATGCTTCCTCTCTTTTCTTCCTTTTTTATTGCATCTTGTAATGTTGCTTCCTCTCTTTCCTTCATTTTTGCACTATTTTTTCTTCATTTTCCTTCCTTTCTGTCTTGTTTCTTTTCATTTTTGAATATTTTTTCTTATCTTTATCTTCTTCCCTTCTTTTTTTCTTTATTACTAATAATTACAT
Organism: Belonocnema kinseyi; assembly: GCF_010883055.1. Lineage (NCBI taxonomy): Eukaryota > Metazoa > Arthropoda > Insecta > Hymenoptera > Cynipidae > Belonocnema > Belonocnema kinseyi. The sequence goes on from NC_046661.1 coordinate 125,182,690, forward strand.
TTTGTCCCTTAATTCGCCATCCTTGCACGCAATACTTCCTTTTTGTAAATCTACTTTTCAATTGTTCTTCTCTTTCTTTCCTTTTTATCTATTTGATTTATTTTTGCATTATTTAATTTCCTTAATCCCTTCCTTTCTGACTTCTCTTCATTCCTTGATTATACCATCCTATATATTCTTTTTCTTAAGATTATCACTTTATCTTTTTTTCTTCATTATTGTAATTTAGTTTTTCTTTCCATTAAGTCTTTACCTGTCCTTCCCTTTTTACTTCTTCCTCTCCTTATTTCCTTTTGTTTTTCCTGCTTCCTCTTTTTTCTTGCACCTTGTAATGTTGGTTCCTCTCTTTCCTTAATTTTCGCATAATTTTCCTCTTTATCTTTCCTTCTTCTCTTTTCTTTATTATTTCATCCTAATTGCCTTTCTTCTTAATATTGTTTTTGCCTTTTTTTGCTTAGCTTTAGCAATTTTAACTGTTTTTCTACAATCGCCACTCGGATAATTTTTCACATGTGAACAGTAATTTTTCTGCCTCTGACCTTTCCCTTTTTAATTTTTTTGCTATTTTCTTCCTTATTAAGTTATTTCTTCCTCTTCCTTTTTGCATCTTATAATGTTGCTTCCTCTCTTTTCTACATTTTTGCCTTATTTCTTACTTTTTTTCCTTCTTTCTCTCTTTTCTTAATTTTTTATTATTCCATCCTGCCTTTCCTTTTTCTTGATATTATTTTTTTCTCTTTTTGCTTCATTTATGATTATTTTAACTTTTATTCTGTTCTATTCATTATATTTGGACGCTTTTTTAAAATAAATGCTTTTTAAATTTAATAAAAAATTGTGTGTTTGGATATTCAATAAAAACTTTATTTAATTTTTTATTTAATAACAAAATGCATTTTTTAAATTCTTTTTAGAAGAAATATTTTTGCAATATTTGCAAATTTATCAAGAAGAGTATAGTATCTGTACTTAAACTACCTACAAATATTTTCTAGTGGCTGAATGTAATTTAAAACAATTTTATTACAATATGAACAAATTAATGAAGAAAAGTTATTTTGCGGGATTATCATTGCTTAGTTAATTGAATTCTCGAGTTTTGCTACAAAATGTGAGAAAAATTATTTTTTTATCACAATTAATTAAAAATAGATGCTGCTGAGAGCTTATTTAAATCATTTTTATAAACAAATTCACAGTTTGGATATTTTTTACAAATTGGCTCATTTTTTTTACGGAATCAGCTAAGAATGTCTTTCCGTTGACTCTTTGGTATGATAGTTTATAAATTTACAAGAGCATATTTTAAACATTTAAACGATTTTAATTAACAAATTTAGAGTTTAGCTATTTTTCAATGAACACGCTGAATTTTTTTTTTGTTGCGAAATCGAATAAAAGTGACTTTCTGGTTACTTTTTTCTATGATATTTTTTAAGTTGACAACAATAATTAAATATTTTTAAAATATTGAAAAATTACTTAAAAAATTCAGGGTTTGGCTATTTGAACAACAATACGCTTATTTTTTGTTTAAGATATTGACTAAGAATCTCTTTCTAATTACTTTCTGCTATGAAATTTTTCAAATTGACAACAATAATCAATTATTTGAAAAATATAAAAAAATTATTAATTAAATTACAGAGTTTGGCTATTTTTCAAAGAATGCGCTTAATTTTTGTTTGTAGAATCGATTAAAAAATGTCTTTCCCATGCCACTCTGCTATGATATTTTCCGAATTATCAACAACAATTAATTATTTGAATATAAAAAAAGTTTAAACAAATTCAGAGTTTGGCCATTTTTTAAAGAATAAGCTTAATTTTTTTTCGAAATCGACTAGAAATATCTTTTTAAAGACTTTTTACTTCGTTACTTCTTAAATTGAAAACAATAATGAATTATTTGAATAATATAAAAAATTACTAAATAAAATTTAGAGTTTGGCTATTTTTCAAAGAATACGCTCAATTTTTATTTAAGATACCGAATAAGAATTTCTTTCTAATGACTTTCTGCTATGATATTTTCCAAATTCACAACAATAATAAATTATTTAAAAAATATAAAAAATTACTAAATAAAATGAAGAGTTTGGCTATATTCCAAGGAATACGCTTAATTTTTGTTTACAAATTTGAAAAAAATGTCTTTCTCGTGTCCTTTTCTATGACATTTTTCCGTTTGACAACAATAATTAATTATTTAGACAAAAACAAAAATTACTAAGCATATTCAGAATCTGGCTATTTTTCAAAGAATGCGCTTAATGTTTGTTTATAGAATCGACTAAGAATCTCTTGCTAATGACTTTTTGCTATGATTTTTTTCAAATTGACCACAATAATCAATTTTTTGGAAAACATAAAAAAAATTATTAAATAAATTTAGAGTTTCGCTATTTTTCAAGGAATACGCTCAATTTTTCCTTTTGGAATTAAATGAAAATGTCTTTTAAATTACTTTTGCTGTCATATTTTTCAAATTAACAAAAATGATTAATTATTTAAACAATAAAAAAAATTACGAAGCAAATTAAAAATTTGGCTATTTTTCAAAGATTTTCTGCTATGAGATTTTTGAATTTAACAACAGTAATTAATTCTTTCAAACGTATAAAAGAATGTCTAAACAATTTTATTACGAAATAATCTAAAATTATCTTTCGAATTACTTTTTGCTGGGGTATTTTTCAAATTGACAACAATAATCAATTATTTGAAAAATATTAAAAAAAAAAAAATTAATTCAGAGTTTGGCTATTCGTCAAAGAATACGCTCAATTATTGTTTATAGAAACGAATGAAATTTTCTTTGTAATGACATTTTGCTATCATATTTTTCAAACTAACAACAATAATTAATGATTTGAAAAATAAAAAAAAATTAGTAAAGAAATCCAAAGTTTGGCTATTTTTCAAAGAATACGCTTAATTTTTGTTGATGAAATCGATTAAAAATGTTTTGTTCATGATTTTCTATTACGATTTTTTCAATTTAGTAACAAGAATTAATTATTTTAAAAAATGTCTTAACAAATTCAGAGTTTGACTACTTTTCATAGAATCAGCTCAATTTTTTTACGGAATTGACTAAAAAAGTCTTTCTAATGACTTTTCGCGATCATATTTTTCAAATTCAAAACAATTATTAATAATTTAAAAAATTTGTATAAACAACAAAAATATCATAGCGAAGATTCCTCGGAAAGGCAGTCTTATTCTATTCTACAAACAAAAATAAGCCTATACGTTTATAAATATCTGAACCGTGAATTTGTTTACGAATATTGTTTAAATAATTCGAATAATAAACAATTTTGTCAATTAAATAAGTCATAACAAAGAATCGTTGAAAAGATAATCTTAGTCGATCCCGCAAACAAAATTTGAGTGTATTCTTGGATAAATAGCCAAACTCTGAATTTGTTTATTAAAATTATTTAAATTGATTATCAATTCTTTTAAATTTGTAGATTTTGATATCAGAGAGTCACCGAAAGGGTTTTTTAGTTAATTACGTAAAGAAATTGACCTTATTCCTTAAAAAAATACACAACCTGCGAATTTCTCAGAAAATGGCTATTTTATTAGTGGGGACAACCATTTTAATAGTTGGGATAACCATTTACTTAGTTGCTGGTACTAACTGAATGGTCTGTAAAACTAATGGAATAGTTGTATCCAATAATAAAATAGCAGTATCAACTGATAAAATAGCAGTGCCATATCTTACTAACTAAAAAGTTGGCTTAACTAACCATTTTCTTCATTGTTGTTTATAAAAATGGTTTAAAAAATTTTCCAAATAGCATCTATTTTCAATTATTAGTAACAAAACATTTTTTTTCAAGTTTTATAACAAAATTTTGAGTTTTAATGTGCTAATCATTACCGATTCCAAAAAAAAACTTTTTTTCTCAAATTGTTCATAACTTATTAATTAATTTTAAATGCTTTAATTAAAAAAAGTCAGAATTAAATTATTAGTTTAGGTTAAACATTAATTTGGGTATAGAAATTCTTTTTGCTCTACTATGAAAACAACTTCAATTTTCTCATCTTCTATTTTTAATTCTTCTTTTCTTTCTTTCTTCCTTTCTTTCTATCCTTCTAATTTTTGCTTCTTCCTCTTTATTCTTTCATCTTGTAATATTGCTTCCTTTCTTTCCTAATTTTTTGCATTATTTCTTCCCTTTTTCATTCTTTCCTCTCCTTTCTTTATTTTTGATAATTTCATCCTATCTTTACATTTTCGCAATATTATTTTAATCCTGGGAAAACAATTTCTCTTTTTCTGTCCTTCTTTTTTCATTCTTCCTCTCTTTCTAATCTTCTATTTTTAAACCTTCCTCTCCTCTCATTCTTCTATCTTTGTGTCTTTTTCTTTATTCTTGCATCTTATATTATTGCTTTCTTTCCCTTATTTTTTTGGTATTATTTCTTCCGTCTTACTTCCTTTCTCTTTTTTCTTAATTTTCCATTATTCCATCATATTTTCCCTTTTTTGTGTTATTTTTTAATGTTTCCTTCTTTTATTCCTTCGTTCTTAAAATTTTCTTCTATGAAAGGTAAGCGAAATTCTATTTTTTTATCCTCTTTTAAATTCTTCTTCAGTTACGATTCTTCTACCTTTGCTTCCTTCTCTTTATTCTCGCATCTTTTAATGTTGATTCCTGTCTTTCCTTTTTTTGCATTATTTATTCCCTTTTCCTTCTTTTCTCTCTTTTCTTCTTTTTGATTATTCCATCCGATCTTTCCTTTTTTCTAGTATTATTCTTCTCTCCTTTTACTTTATTTATGATCATTTATACTTTTTTCTATTCTTAATTCACCATCTGTATTAGTTTTCTCACACAAAAACCAGTTTTTAATGTCCTTCTCTTTTTAATTCTTCCTCTTTTTCCTTCCTTTTTTTATTGCTTCCTCTTTCCTTTTCATTCATCGTGCAATGTTTTTTCCTCTACTTCCTTAGTTTTTGAAATACTCCTTTCATTTTCATCGTCTTTTTACATTTTTTGATTATTTCTTCCTATCTTTAGTTTCTCCTATTATTATTTTACCTTATTCTACTAATTCTTTCTTTTTTGTTCCATCTTCTAATGTTGCTTCTTATCTTTCCTTATTTTTAAAATTATTTTCTTATTTTTTCCTCTTTTTTTCATCCTTTCTGCCTTTTCTTTATTATTCGATTTTTGCTTTTTGTCCTTCCTGCTAGTATTACTTTTTCCTCTTTCTGTTGAATTTGTAATAATTCAAATTTTTTTTCTTTTCTTAACTCGCCATCTGTATGAATTCTCCCACGCGAAGAGCAACACGCGTGTCGAATGAAGATGGAAAGTGGCCACGCTTCTGCCACGCGACTCAATTTTCGAGACAGGAAATCAGGTTGCTTTTTTTTCTTCCAATCGTAATCCAACCTGTTCTGTCAAGTGTCACGTGATCTATTTTGACCGGAAGTTAAAGATTAAGAGTGATTTTTGTAATTTTCATTGGAAAATTTTAAATTAACAACGAAAGAAAGAAAGAAATAAGAAAGGGAAATGAACAATAGTTTTAAAAAATAGCAGCACAATTGTTAAATTTTCAAAACAGGAGGATTTTCTACAAAAAGAGATGAATTTTTAATTTTTAAACAATAGAAACGCATTTTTAACAAAATAGTTAAATTTTCAACTAAAGAAGCTATTTTTCAACAGAAAATGGAATAATAAAATTTCTAGGATAAAAATTAATTTTGAGAATGAAAAAATATTTTTAACAAAATAGTTAAATTTTGAACCAATTGTAAAAAATTTTAAATAAAATATATTAACTTTGAACAAAATCGTCGAATTTTCAATTAAGGAAGTCTTTTTGTATCAAAAATAGAATCGTCAAATTTTTAATTAAAGAAATTAATATTCAATGAAAAAAACTAATTTGCGACGCATTTTTAACTAAAATGGAATAGTAAAGTTTTCACATAAAAAAACTTTTAACAATAAAAAAAACTAATTTTTCGACAAAAAAGTTAATTTTCTATTAAAGAGTTAAATTTACCGAAAAATAGTTTAGTTTTTAACTTAGTTTATCAAATATTATTAATAGTTTATTCTTTTTTCTTTCAATTTTCAACCAAAGAGATGAACTTTCGAATAAAATAATAAATCAAGAAAATTTTCAATTTTCAACGAGAGATAAATTTTTAATACAAAAATTATTTTTTTAACAAAGTAGTTCAACTTTTAACGAAATAGTTTACCTTTCTATTAAATTGTTGCATTTTTAAGCCAAAAGTTTTCAGCTTAAAAAATTAATTTTTAATGAAATAAAAAATTTCAACTAAAATGACGAATCTTCAACCAAACAACGGATTTTCGAAATAAGTACATAGTTTAACTTTTAGTCGAAGAATTGAATTTTAAACATAGAATCATAGATTTTTAACAAAAAATTCAATAGTTAATACTTTAATAAAAAAAATTATTTTATATAAAAAATAGCTGAATAAATTTTTAGCAAAATAAATCAATTTTTAACCAGATAGTTTAATTTTCAACTAAAAAAGATAAATTGTTAACTAAAAATCGATAAGTTACATATTTGGTTTAAAAATAAATTTTTAACGTAAATAAACAACAACTGAATTTAACTAAATTGTACAATTTTAATCAAAGAACTTAATTTTTTACTGAAATGAAAAATCTCCAACTAAAAAATTAATGTTTAACAAAATAGTTAAGCTTTCAATCAAATAGTTGAACTTCACATCAAACTTTTTAGTTCTCGTTTAAATGTGAATTTTTAATTAAATAGTAGAATTCGTAGCAAAATAAAAAATAATTGTGAACCAAAAATAGCATAGTATAAATAATTTCCATCAAACAATTAAATTATTTACAAGAAAGATAAATTTTCAACCAAGAAAAATTATTTTTAAAAAATTAATTTTTAAAAAATACGTGAACTTTCGACTAAAAGAAAAATCCATTTGCAACCGAAAATTGAATTTTTAGATGTACAGTTAAAAAAATAATTATTTTTGATAAAAATAAATAAATCAAGCATTTTCAGCCAGAAAATGCATTGTTTAATTTTTGCAATTTAATTCAACCAGAAGAAGAATTTTCAAACATCTTTCCAACTGACTAAAGTTATTGAAAAATTTTAAAACATTTTTCAACATAAATAAGTTGCCTTAAAAATTTGCATAGTTGTTGGAAATTTTTATTAATATTATGAAGATTTTTGTAAAATTTCATTTTTTTAAATAAAAAATAATTTCTTTTATTAAGAATCTTCAGAACAAAATTTAGTTTTCTCCAAACGAATTTTCAGCAAGTCAATTAAATTTTTAACCAATTAGATCAGTTTTTAACGAAGGAGAATAATCTTCTACAAAAAATGGAATTTAAATCAATTATATTCATTTTGAACCAAATAGCTGAATTTTGAAACTAATAAAGAAAAACAATAATTTTCAATACAAAAATTCGACACATCAGTTGAATTTCCTACTACATTGTTGAATTTTTAAAACAAGCCAATAAATTGTTTGTAAAAAAGTTGAGTTTTTAATCGACGATTTCAGTTTTCAATGAATTAATTACATTTTCACGTTAATAACTTAATGTTTGATCAAAGAGTTAAATTTTTTACCTTAACATTTATATGTTACACCAAAAATTTAATATTTATTCATTTAAACCAGGAAATTTTATTTTTTAATGAAAAAAGTTTGATTTAACCAAAAAAAGTAAATTTTTAACAAAAACTTCGATCCTCAATTAAAGCAAATTAAATTTTAAGAAAGCAGTTGCATTTTTATAAAAAAATTGATATTCCACCAAAAAAGACTTATTAATAACATAATAAATAATTTTTTAAACAAAAAGTTAAACTTGAAACCAAAGGAATCCATTTTCTGACAATAAAAAAGAATGAGAAACATGCATTTTTAATTAAAATATTTAAGTTTTTAACTAAAAAAGATCAATTTTTTACACGAAAATTTAAATTTTTAACAAAAAGAATTTTGTTGGTCAAGACTAATTTTCAAATATAAAGTTTTGAATTTGAATTTTTTATTTTTAAAGAGGATTTCTAATTGGCGTTAGGGTTGATATTATTTATTTTTATTTCGTTATTAATTAAAAAGAAAATAATTTTAAATAAAATAAAAAATAACTGTGTAAATTAGGCATGCCTGATACAATTACAACTTAGCGGACCTAAATTTTATTGCAGTTATTTAACTGCAAAATTTACAAAATTTAAAAAATTTACGAAAAAACAAACTTTCTTGGCAAATATAAATTATGTATTAAAATTCTGTTTTATTAATTGAAGAACAGAAATAAATATTATCGACCCCAATGTCAATTAAAAAATCTTTTTTATAATTATGATACTGGGGGAGGGGGGGGGGGGTGAATTTTCAACTTGCGACTAAAAAAGATACATTTTCAACAAACATTGAATTTTTAGATGTTCAGTTAGAAAAATGCATTTTTTGATAAAAAAAAAACGAATTTTCAACAAAGTAGTTAAATTTTCAACAATAAAAAATGCAGTTTTAACATTTTGCAGTAGAATTGAACTGAAAAAGATACATTTTCTACAAAACAAATGTATCTTAAATTGAAAAACTTATTTTTCAACTGAAAAATTACATTTTTAACCGAAAAGGTGAAATTTCTACTTAATTAAACAGAATGTTCAAACATCTTTTAAACCGAAAGGAATCATTTCAATTTTTTTCTAAATATTATTTAAAATAAAAAACTTCTAGACTTTTTTCGACGCTTTTATAACTGGTTTGACATTTTCTGCAAAAAATTCATTCTTCAAAATAGAACATCATTTCTTTTCTCAAGAATCTTAAGAAAAAAATTTTAATTTTGTTGAAACAAATATTCAAAAAGTCAAATAAATTGTTAAACAATTAATTAACTTTATTTATAATTCCAAAAATTTTGAAATATCATTCAGCAGCAACAAAAATATTTTTTTAACCTATTAGTTTCATCTTCAACCAAGGAGAATAATTTTCAAACAAAAAACGGAACTTCAACAAATTATATCAATTTTCAATCAAATAGTTGAATTTTGAAACCAAAAAATGATCAATTAATTACTAAAAATAGAATGAATTAAATAATAAATAATAATAAATTTAAAATAAATAAAAATTTTCATTCGAAAAAAAAAAATTTTTTTAAATTGACACATCAGTTGAATTTCCAAAACAAACCAATGAATTGTCTCTACATTTCTTTTTTAAAGTGAAAGAAAGTACATCTAGATCTATAAAAACCGCAAAGAGAAGGGAAGAAACAGAACTAGAGCGACCAGAAAGAAAAACAATTCCCAAACCTAAAAAAAAGAAACCCATTTTTTTCTCACGTTTTTCACCCCCGTCGTTTCGTTAATTACGAAAACAGTCGTTTATCCAGGCCTCGGGGGGGTCATTTCCGACTTCCCTTTAGGAGTTTAGGGTCTAGATTCCTGTTTTTGAACGAGCGGTTTTCCTTACGGTAAATTTCAGGGATGTGAGGGCACAAGGTATAACGTATGAGACAGATGGTTTTTCTGGTTGCCCTTCTGGCCCCTCACCCATCTTGCTCACCCACTACGCCTCGCACACTCGACCGAAAAATGGCTTGGGGCGCCTTGCACCGAGCACTTCTGCACCCACCCGAAAATGCCTGTAGTAACTCAGCCACTGTGCAAGTGAGTTGGAGAGAGAGGGGACGACACGTGTGTACGAAAGCGTGCAACCAGTGGTTCTCCTTTTATTTTTCAAGTCGAGGGTTAAGATGCAGGTGGGGACAAATCTTGAGAGGATCTTTTCATTTCTCGGTGGCTTTGGGAATGAGGTTTTGTGACGTTTTTAGTTTCATTCAAGTGTCTCTTGAATTTCCCTTTTTCTGACCTTTGATTTTTCCAGATAATTTAGTTTTTTAGATAGCTCTTTCAATTCTGGATCTATTACAATTCCTCTGAATTTTTATTCAGAAGAAAACTTTGTATGAAGAAAACTTGGTATTTTTCTTTTTTTTTAAGTGTATAATTTGGGTAAAAATTCAATTGTTTTGTTGACAATTTAACAATTTTGTTTAAAAGTCATACTTTTTAGTTGAAAATTAGTCTTGACGAAACAATTTGTTATTTTGAAAAATTAAACTGTTTTGTTGAACATTTGATCTTTCCCTTTGAAAATTCGTCTTTTTTTTGAAAATTTCATCTATTTCAATTAAAAAATCAATCTTTGTTGATAAAAATTAGCTTTTTTTATTAAAAATTTACATTTTCGGGTTAAAAATTGAATTTTTTAGTTAAAAATTTAACTATTGAGTTGAAAATGCAGGTCTTATTTTAAATTCGTTTTTACTGGTAAAGTACTAATCCTTTGGGTTAAAAATTTAATTATTTGCTTAAAAATTTGTTTATTATGTAAAAAATAAGTCCTTTTTGGTAGAAAATAATTTTTTTATAGAACCGCAACTGCTTTGTTTCAACTCAAGCTGCTTTAGTTTGTCATTTGTTAAAAAAATCTTTTTATGTCGAAAATTCATCTGTTTAGTTGAAAATTAAACTACTTTGATGAAATTTTTTTTTTTCGTTAAAAATTAATTTATTTACGTGAATGTTTAATTAATTGGTTTTGTAAAATATCGAAAATTTTGTGGGAAATTCAACTGCTGTGTAACATTGTTTCTTATTGGAAATTATTTTTTTCAAACAAAAAACTTAAATATTCGATTTATGGTAAATAATTTATCTTTCTTATTTTCAAAATTTAACTCTTTGGTTGAAAATTGATAAAATTGATTGAAATTCCATTTTTGTTGTAGTAGATTAATTGTCTTGATTGAAAATTCAACTAATTGGTTAAAAATTTATTTGACTTTTTGAGAATTCGTTTTGAGAAAACTGAAATTTTTCTTAAAAGAAAACAAATGCTTTTCTATTTGTAAAAATTAACTTTTCAGAAAATCGAAAAAAATTTTAAAACATTTATAAAATTTCGTTCTAAAAAAAATTTAACTATTGGAGTCGAAAATTCATCTCTTTAATTTAAAATTAAGCTACTTTCATGTAAATTATTATATTTTTGGTTAAACATTAATTTATTAATAAGATTTAATTCATTGGTTAAAAAAATTTTTTTTTTATTAAAAATGATTTTTCCTAATGAAAACTGAAATATTTCATGTTTGGTGAATAATTTATCTTTTTAAATTTCAAAATTTAACTATTTGGGTGAAAATTGATATAATTTGTTGGAATTCTATTTTTTTGTAGAAGTTGAATCCCCTTGATTGAAAATTCAACTAAACAATTTATTTGACTTACTGAGAATTCACTTTAAGGAAAATAAAATTTTTCCTGAACATTCTTGAGAGAAGAAATGATTTTCTATTTTGAAAAATAAAGTTTTACAAAAAATTTCAAACCATTTAAAAAAGCGTCGAAAAAATGTAGAAGTTTTTCAGACAACTTTTTTATTATAAATATGATTTAAAAATTCTTGGAATAATTCGAGTCAGTTTAAAAGACGTTTGACAATGTTTTTTTTTTTAATTTCACGTATTTTGTTTAAAATAAAAAATTTTTGTTTAAACTTTGTTCAAACCTTTTTTGTAGAGAAATTAATTTTTTGTTGTTAAAAATTCTTCTTTTGGGCTCGAAAATTCATCTCTTTTTATGAAAAATTGATATTTTTGTTTAAATATACAAATATTAGGTAAATATTAATCTGTTTTGGTTGAAAATAAACTTTTTTGTTGAAAATTCACATTTTTTGTTAGAAACGTAAGCTTTTTCTTGTCTCAAATTCGAATTTAGCACGAAAAAAAAATTTTTATAAAAAATTCAACTATTTGGTAGAAGTCAAAAAATTAAAAATCTATTTATAGTCCAATAAATCAAGCTAATGTATCGAATTCCTAAAAATAAAACTAAGAATGCAATTACCAAATTTGGATAACCACCATAAAATGTTTCTATTGTAATTTGAAAAAAGATACTGCTTAAAAAAATGTTTCAAAAAATTTTTCATATAAAAATAAAAAAGGCGAAAGAAAATAGAGCAGGCAACCAACCCTTTCTGCTTATTTTGATTTCTTTTATTTTTTTTATTTTTAATAACAACGAATCACAATAAAAAATATTCGTAAATAATATAACCCATCGTTTCGGTACCCATTTGAAAATAATAAAAAAAATTGTGAAAAAAATAAACAAAGAGAAGGTAGAGAATTTGGTTAAGCCTTCTCATTTTTCGTTCCTCTTTTTTTTATTTTTGTTCAAAAATTAGTTTCTTTTTCAGGAGTTTTATTTTGTTTGAAACAACAATCTTTTTAACCAGGGATATGAAATATTTACCAAAAGAAATTTTTTATCATTTAATTAAGGTTTAAAGCTTTTAAAAATTAATTAAAGGTTAATTAAATGGTATGAAATCTGTGAACGATAACCCACGGACCTTCACTTTTAAACAAACAAAAAGGTGGAATTTTATTACTATTTTAATTTTCAACCTTATTTAAAACATTTTCTGATGCTATTTACACTATTTTCTTTCTCTAAATTCTAAAGTGGATCAAAGGCTTCTATATTTCTTACACTTTTATATCTACTCGTACAATATTGGAATATTTAAAGCAAAAAGACAAATTTTCAGAAAACCTGTATTTTATCCAAAAAAGATTTCATTTGATTTTTCAACAGCAAAATGGGCATTTAACAAAGAAGTTTATTGTTTTACGAAAAGAGTTGAACTTTTAACTCAAAAAGACAAATAAAAAAATCATTTTAATCTGAAAAAAAAGGATGAATTTTTAGGGAATTTGTTACATTTTCAGCCAAGTAATAAAATTTGCAACTAAAATATAAATAATGTAACAAATTAAACATTTCAAAATCATTGCTTCTCAATTATTTTTTGAAGTGATGAAATTGTACTATTTAAATTTGGAATCTTCGTAATCTTGTTTTATATTTGTTTATTATTAATTAGGAATGTCTGGGGACTCTGTAAAATGTAAGAAAATCAATAACAATTGCAAAGCGTCTAATTTATTGAATTAATTTGAATGAAATTGTCTAAAATCTGAAAACGCTAACCCACGTACCCTCACTTTTAAACTACAACAAAAATTGAACTTTATGACTATTTTAATTTTTAACCCTATTTAGAACAATTTCTGACTCTAGTTACACTACTTTCTATCCCTAACTCTGAAGTACGTCCAAGGCCTTTATATACCTTATACCTGTATATTTACGCATGCAGGAAATGGAATACTTAAGTGAAAAAGACAATTTTTCAGAAAAACTAGTTTTCATCCAAAAAAGATTTCAGTTGATTGATTAGCAGCAAAATATGAATTTTAATCAAAAAAGTTAATATTCCACGAAAAGAGTTGATTTTTTAACCTAAAAACACGAATTAAATAAACATTAGATGAATTTGCAACAAAAAAAAGGATTGTTACATTTTCAACCAAATAATAAAATTGGTAACTTAAATGATAATAACGTATGAAATTGAACATTTTAAACAAATTGCCTCTCAAATTATTATTTTTTAAAGTGATTGAACTGTACTATTTATATTTAAAATCTTATTAGTAATCTTGTTTTATATTTGTATATTTATTCATTTACATTTAATTTAATTGTCTGTAATTTGTGAACTCTAACCCACGTACCTGCACTTTTAAACAAACAAACAAAAAATGGAATCAGCACAAAGTATTAATTTCAAAAAAAATTTAATGTTCCACGAAAAGATTTGAATTTTTCATTCAAAAAGACTAATTCAAAAAGAAAAACAGTTGAATTTCTAACCAAAAAGGACGACCATTTAAAAAACGTGCTACACTTTCCACTAAATTATAATTTTTTTAACTAAAGAGATCATCTTAAGGAGAAAGTTACAGTAAATTGAAAAAAATTGTACTCAAGTAAATATAATTGTCTGAAATCTGTTAACGATAACCCACGCACCTTATTTTTGAAAATACAAAAATTGTAACTTTGAACACTGTTAACACTATTTTCTATCTCTAAAATCTAAAGTGAGTTCGAGGCCCCTGTATAATTAATACCTTTATATCCAGACGTCCATAATTTGGAATCTTTAAATCAAAAAGATAATTTTTAAGAAAAACTAATTTTCATCCAAAAAATATTTCAGTTGATTAACCAGCAAAAAGATATGAATTTTAAACAGCAGGTGAATGTGCCATGAGAAGAGTTGAATTTTTAACTCAAAAAGATGAATTATAAGAAAAGAACAATTGAGATTACAACCAAAAAGGATCTTTTTTTGAAAAACTTGTTACACTTTCAACCAATAAAAGAATTTTTAATTGAAAAGTTAATCTTCAGGAGAAATCTCCAGCGAGTTTTCAAAAATTACGAAATCGAGTGAATTCAATTGTCTGTAATCTGGGAATGCTAACCCACGCACCTTCACTAATAAGCAAAAACATGGAATTTTAAATACTATTAACACTATTTTCTATTTCCAAATTCTAAAGTGACTCGGAGGCCTATATATACCTCATACATTTATATCCACACGTACATAAATTGTAATCCCTGACAAATTTTCAGAAAAGCCAATTATCATCCAAAAAAGATTTCAGTTTATTTATCAGCAACAAAATATGAATTTTAAATAAAAGGTTATGTCCCATGAAAAGAGTTGAATTTTCAACTTAAAGAGAGGTATTTAAATAAAAGCAGTTACATTTCCAATCAAGAAGGATGTCCTTTTAAGGATTTTTTTACATTTTCTACCTGGTAATAAATTTTTTAACTAAAAGATAATGTTTAGGCGAAAATTTAGGCGATTTTTCCAAAATTACGAACTGGAGTGAATTCAATTGTCTAAAATCTGTAAACGCTAACCCACGCACCTTACTTATAAAAAAAATGGAATTTTTAATACTATTTACACTATTTCCTATTTCTAAATTCTATAGTGAGTCCGAGGCCTATAAATACCTTATACCTTTATATCCACACGTACACAAAATTGGAATCTTCATATTTAAAAGACAAATTTTCAGAAAAACTAATTTTATTCCCAAACAGATAACAGTTGATTTATCAGGATAAATACGATAATCAAACAAAAGGTTAATGTTCCACAAAAAGAGTTGAATGTTTGTCGCACAAAGACGAACATAAAAAAACTGTTGAATTTCCAATCAAGAAGGATGTCCTTTTAAGGATTTTTAAAAATTTTGAAACAAATAATAAATTGTTTAACTAAAAAAATAATCTTCCGTAGGAAATTTCAGCGAATTCAAAAAAATTACGAACTCGAGTGAATTAAAACGCCTATAATCTGTGGACGCTAACCCACGTACCTTCAGTTATAAATGAGAAAAAATGAAATTTTAAATAATATTTACACTATTTCCTATCTCTAAATTTTAAAGTAAGTCTGAGGCCTCTACATACCGTATACCTTCACATTCCAAACGTACATAAATTGGAGTCCCTACAGAATTTTCAGAAAAACCAATTTTGATCCAAAAAATATTTCAGTTGCTTTATCAGGAGAAAAATATGATAATCAAACAAAAGGTTAATGTACCACGAAAAGAGTTAAATGTTTCACGCAAAAAGACGAACATAAAAAAAACTGTTGAATTTCCAATCAAGAAGGATGTCCTTTGAAGGATTTCTTTAAATTTTGAAATAAATAATAAATTGTTTAACTAAAAAGATAATCTTCCGGAGAAAATTTCAGCGAATTAAAAAAAATTGCGAACTCGAGTGAATTCTAATGCCCGTAATCTGTGAATGCTAACCCACGTACCTTCAGTTATAAATTATAAAAAATGAAATTTTAAATACTATTTACACTATTTCCTATCTCTAAATTCTAAAGTGAGTCTGAGACCTCTATATACTTTATACCTTTATATCCACACGCACATAAATTGGAATCCCTGTGTGAAATAAAAATGTCTAAAAGTATAAATGCGTGCGTGTGTGTGTTACTCTTGTAGGTACGTGCTACCCCTCTGCTACTGGAGGGTCGGGTCGTGCGACAGCGACCCCTCTCGCATGCGCATGCACGAGCGTGTGCACCCGGGGACCGAATTGAAAAGAAACTGGTGAGGGGGTCAAAAGGGGGAAGGGGGGAAGGGGGAAAGGAAAAGAAAGAGATGGATTTTGGGGAAAAAATAGGGAGGGAGAGAGAGAGAAAATTATGGGGCGCCGGTGCGTCTATGGGGTCGTGGGCACAAAAGAATAGCGTCGCACGCCACGACGGGCCCGATCCACCCCTAAATAAATTCACTCACGTGCAAGGTTGCCATAACCTCGAGGCGAATCGAAACTTCCAACAATCCGTCGGACCCGATTTCTACACGGTCCACGATTTCGGGAATTTTTTTTTATTTTTAGCTTTTTAAATATTCGGCGCTTTTTAGATTCAGGAAATGGGGAATTGGGGATTGGGCTGACTCGGCAGGGGACTTATGGAAGGTGTCCATAAAGATTTGAAGGTATTGGTGAGGCTTGAATTTATACGAGAATTTGTATCCTGATGATGAGGAATTTTTTAAAGGATTTATAATCTTAGTGATTTTTAAGATGGGAATTTGCATGGAAACATGTATTCTTTGATACAAAAATTATTTATATATTTGTACAAATTTGTTAAGCACATTTTAGAAATTGCCGACTAATTTTTTTAATTTCTTTGTGCGCGCTTCTTGTGCCATATTTACTGGTTCTTTAGAAACAAAACTCGGTTTATTTTCCAGCATTTTGTTACGGATTAAAAAAAAAATTATGATTTGAGAACGTTATGATTTACAAAATTTGCCTTATTATTTCAAGAAAATTATAATAAATTCAATATGAATGACACAATATATTAGTATGGTTTACATTTCAATCAATTTAAAAATAGGAATGTACAAGAAAAAATTACTAAATAATACAAAAACGTTTCAAAATAGATGATAAATCAGACAAATTAAATAAAAAAAATAAATAAATAAAGCAAATAGCTGGAAAAGGGAAGTTCTATATTACTCTATCCATTCCCCAGCATTTTTAATTGTTTACAAAAATTGTTTGAATTATTTTATTTGAAAATATATGAATTAAAATTTTTTTTATTCAGGTATCAACTTAAAATTATGTCGGTGAAAACATTGTCTGTTTATAAAAAATGTTTCAAATATTATAAATGAACATAAAACATTTAATCTTTATTTAATTGTTATTATTATTATAGGACAAACGATTCGTCTATAACGAAAGAATTTTTTATTTTCCTGCATGTACTTTGAATTATGTTAATGAAAAAAGTTTAAGAAAATATCTTTTTAAATGAAAAATTTCATTTAAAAATGTGCATTCTATTTGAAAAAAATTTTTTAAAATGTTTTCAAAAATCGGATTGTTAATTAAAAAGAGAAATAAAAACGAAATTTAGAAAGTTTAGGTGAAAACTTATTATTTTTTTTTTGGTTCAAGGCGCAAGTGTTTTTAAATTGAATTTTTAAATTGAATTTTTAAATACGATTTCTATACAATTATTCTTATTTTGAATTCGAAAAATAATGTAAAAAACTATACATAGAAAAAAACTTCTTTAAAGAAAATAGTGGATTGTTTTATTCGTAATAAATGAATAATATTGATGATAAAACGATTTTTTAAATTGTTTAAATTCAGGAATTTTCTAGTTTGAATATTTTATAATTCTGAAATTTTCGGTCGAGAATTTTATTATCCGTAAATTTTGAAATTCGGTAATATTATAAATTTTTCAAAAATTTTATTATTTGGGAATTTTTATATTTCAGGAGTTTTATAATTTTTAAATTCATCAATATTCTAAATAGTCGGGATTATTCTTATTTATAATTTTGCAATTTCAAGAATCTTCAAATTTGATCATATTATAAGCAATCACGATTTTTTAAAATTTGGGAATATAATAATTTAGGGAATTTTTCAGTGCGGTAAGAGACGATTGAAAAATCGCGAAAAATAAAATTCCTGACACTGTAAAATTCCCAAAATGAAAAATTAAAAAATAATAAAATTCCCGATTGGGAAAATTCATGAATAATTGAATTCCCGA
Source organism: Belonocnema kinseyi (assembly GCF_010883055.1). Lineage (NCBI taxonomy): Eukaryota > Metazoa > Arthropoda > Insecta > Hymenoptera > Cynipidae > Belonocnema > Belonocnema kinseyi. The sequence continues at coordinate 125,200,808 of NC_046661.1, forward strand.
ATCATAATATGAGTAAGAATGAAAAATTCAGAAAAATAACATTGCTGACATTGTAACATTCCCGAAGAGTTTGTAATATTACCGAACAGTAAAATTTCCGAATAATAAAATTCCAGAATTGGAAAATTCGCAAACAGTTTCTATTACCGAAAAATAAAATTTCTAAATAATAAATTTCCCGAATTGGAAAATTTCCGAACAGATCATGATAGAAAATTTAGAAAATTTCCGCATTAGAAAATTCCCAAATTTAAGCATAAAATTTTTTAAATATTCTATTATTTTACTTTTAATACATAAATAATATTTATAAACATATTTTTATTGCTTAAATTTCGAAATTGTCAAATTCAGTAATATTATAAACTGTCGGGAAATTTATTATTTGTAAATTTAATTATAGGGAATTTTATTGTTCGGGAATTTTTCAATGCGGGATTTTTGCAGTTTCGGAAATTTCATTTTTCGGGATCTTTTAGTCTTCCCTCAAAATTTTCCAGCCATAAAATTCCCTAATTATAAATGTTCTAAATAATAAACTACTCGACAGAAAACTGCCGACGTATAAAATTTATAACTACAAAATTCCCGAATTTGAACCATTAGATTTTTTTATGAAAATTATTTATTTATTAAAAATACAACAATCTTATATTCTTATAAAAAATATTATTTTTAACTTTTAAGCAGTGTAAAATTATTTTCTGAATTTAAAATAACGATAATTGAAAAAAAATTTGATTTAAAATTTGGTTCAATTGTTTTTATTTTAAATTTAAACAATCATTTTAGAAACTTTAACGAAGTGTCATGCCCCAAAATTCTGGCTGATTGGTCCATCCGCTTTTACAACTACCTAATTTTTAGGGAGATTAGACAGCCAAACTTTAAAAATTGAAAATAATTTTTTAAAATGTAGAATTATTTTATCTTTAATAAATAAATAATATTTGTGAGCAAACTTTTTAAAATTGTTTTAATTCGGAAATTCTCTAATTTGGATATTTCATAATTTTATCAGTTGGAAATTTTATTATTCGGGAATTTTTTAATTTCAAGAAATTTCAAAATTGGCAATATTGTGATATTTTGGGAAAATTATTATTTAGAAACTTTCCCATTTGAAATTTTATAATTTCAAGGATTTTCGAATTCGGTCGTATTAGAAACTAATTCCGAATCTTATTATTCAGGAATGTTCCTTTTTGGAATTTTATAATTTGGGAATTGTCGAATTCGATAATATTATCAACAATTCGGGAATTTTCCAATCCAGGAATTTTGTTATTCGGAAATATCGGAATATTGCAGTGTCGGGAATTTCATTTTCGGGATTTTTTAGTCGTCCCATAAAATTCCCGAATAATAAAATTCCCTCGATGGAAAATACCCGACAGGAAACTGCCGAATTATAAAAGATCTGAACTAAAAAATTTCCAAATTTACATAATTCAACATGTTTTTTATAAATATTAGTTATTTATTGAGAATGCAATAATCAAATATGTTTAAAAAAATTATTTTTAATTTTTAAAGTGTCTAAAATGATCATTTAAAATTAAAATAATGGAATAAAATATATTTCGGTATTAAAATTTTTTTTGGGAATCTTATTATTCGGGAATTTTCAGTTTAGGAAGTTCACCATTCCAGGAATTTTCGAATTCGGTAATATTGTAAACTGACGGGAATCTTTTATGATTTGGGAAATTTATAATTAGAAAATTTCGGGAATTTTAAAATTTATTGTTATTATAAACTACAAGTTATCTTATTGTTCAATAATTTTATAATTTCAGGAATTATCTTATTCGAATAATTCCTTTTTCGGGGTTTTCACAGTATTTAAATAAAATATTTAAATAAAATAGTTTAATAACCAATTTCAAAAATAATAATATTTTAAATATTGTTACAATATTTGTTCGCGCTCTAGAAAATTCCAGAAAATTTATAATAAAACGATGACTATAAATTATCCCAAAAATAAATACAAGCATTGTTCCATAAATTTCGGGGTTTCCACTTCATAACCATAAATCAGACATCGTTGATTTGACAATGAAAATCCCATTTCCATCCTTTTGAGAATTTATCTGATCACTTTCAGGTATGAATTTTGTCGATCGATTAGGAAATTCATAAAAGAAACTTTATAAAATCTAGAAAATAATGAAAATGCAGATTTTCATGAATAGTGTTTGTGGAGGGACTGTCAAACAAATGTAATAACAACGTTATACACTTTCATCATGTTTCAAACTACACTGTCATTACATAGGCATTCATAGCCTCCACACACATGCACCTTTTGATCAGGTTCTCTGATTGCACCCCTGATTTTTAGTATTCAGGTGGCATATGTTTCACTGGCAATGTGTTCTCTCTGACAATATGCTACTCAATTTCACCCCAGAATGACTCCCAGTCCCCTGACTCGGAAGAAATATTTCTAATTTGAAAAAAAATTCACATTTAATTTTTTTACGTTCTCATTATGATAAGGAATTGCAAATATTAAAAATTGAAGAACTTTCCGATTGTGAATCTTAAAAATGAAATAAAGTTTAATTTCAAATCTTTAAAATTGCTTAATTTTTGTTTGGAAGTTTTTTAAATTGAACTAATCCAAATATTCCCGATTCCTGACGTGGCCCCGGTCGGTTCGATCAATGTGGCCCTGATCAATGCTACTGATATGGTTCTGATCATGGCCACATTGGTCTACCATCAGTAAATAAATAAATATTATTGATTGGAAACAGATTCTTTAAATTGCTTTATTTCAGGAATTTTCTAGTTCGAAAATTTTCTGCCAGAAATTTTATTAGTCAGGAATTTTCAAATTTGGTAGTATTATAAATTTTTCGCAATTTTTATTATTTGGAAATTTTTGATTTTCGACAATTTTATAATTTTGGAAATTTTCAAGTTCGGTAATATTAAAAATTTTTGGAAAACTTATTTAGAAATTTTACCTTTTGGAATTTTATAATTTCAGGAGTTTTTACAACCGGTAATAGTTTTTAGGATAATAATAATTTCAGGAATTTTCGAATTTGCTAATATTAGAAACTATTCGGGAATTTTCTAATTCGGAATTTTCATATTTGGGGAATTTTATAATTTCGGGAATTTTGAAATTTGGCAACATCATACATTGTTGGGAAACTTGTTAATAAGAAATTTTCCCTTTGTGAATTTTAGAAATTCAGGAATTTTTAAATTCAGTAATATTATAAACTATTTCGCTAATTTTTGACTTAGGAATACAATAATTTCGGTAATTTTCAAGTTCGTTTATATTAAAAATTGTTGGAAAACTTATTATTTAGAAATTTGATAAATTTAGGAATTTTTGAATCCGGTAATATTATAAAAAGTATCGCCAATTTTTTATTTAGGAATACAATAATTTCGGGAATTTTCGAATTCGGTAATATTAGAAACTACTCCAGAATTTTATTATTTGAGAATTTTTATATTTCGGGAATTATATCATTTCGGTAATTTTAAAATTTCGTAAATTTTCAAGTTCGGAAATAGTATAAGTTTTTGGGAAACTTATTATTTATAAATTTTATAAATTTAGGAATTTTTGAATCCAGTAATATTAAAAAAAATATCGGCAATTTTTTATTTAGGAATACAATAATTTCGGGAATTTTAAATTCGTTAATATTAGGAACTACTTCAGAATTTTATTATTTCGGAATTTTTATATTTCGGGAATTATATAATTTCGGTAATTTTTTAATTTCGGAAATTTTCAAGTTCGGAAATATTATAAATTTTTGGGAAACTCATTATTTATAAATTTTTGAATCCGGTAATATTATAAACAATATTACCAAATTTTTTTTAGAAGTATAATTATTTCAGGGATTTTCGAATACAGTAATATTAGAAACTACTCGGGAATCTTACAAATCGGAATTTTTATATTTTGGAAATTTGTTAATTTCGGGAATTTTCAAACTCGGCAATATTATAAGTTGTCGGGAAACGTATTATTTAGAAATTTTTACTTTTGAAATTTTAAAAATTCAGGAATTTTCGAATCCGGTAATATTATAAACTATATCGCCAATTTTTTTTATTCAGGAATACAATAATTTCGGGAATTTTCGAATCGGTAATATTACAAACTACAGCGCCAATTTTTTTATTTAGGAATATAATAATGTCGGGAATTTTTGAATTCGGAACTACTCCAGAATTTTATTATTTGAGAATTTTATTATTTGAAAATCTTCCAATTCGGAATTTTTATATTTCGGGAATTTTCAAGTTTAGTAATATTAAAAATGGTTGGTAAACTTATTATTTAGAAATTTTACCTTTTGGAATTTTATAAATTCAGGAATTTTCGAATCCAGTAATATTATAAACTATATAATCAATTTCGTTATTTCGGGATATAATAATTTCGGGAATTTTGGAATTCGGTAATATCAGGAACTACTCGGAAATTTTCCAATTCGGAACTTTTAAATTTCGGGAATTTTATAATATCGGTAATTATGAAATTTGACAATACTATAAATTGTCGAGAAACGTATCATTTAGAAAATTTCCCTTTTTGAATTTTAGAAATTCAGGAATTTTCAAGTCCGGTAATATTATAAACTATAATTCCATTTTTTATTTAGGGTAATAATTTCGAAAATTTTTGAATTAGGTAATGTTCGAAACGACTTGGGAATTTTCCAATTCGGAATTTTTATGTTTCGGGAATTTTATAATTTCGGAAATTTGCAAATTCGGCTATATTATAACTTTTAGGAAAACTGATTATTTAGAAATTTTACCTTTTGGAATTTTATAAATTCAGGAATTTTCAAGACCGCTAATATTATAAACAATATGGCCAATTTTTTTATTTGGGAATACAATGATTTCGGGAATTTTCGAATTCGGTTAAATTAGAAACTACTTTAGAATTTTCCAATGTCGAATTTTTATATTTTGAAAATTTTATAATTTCCGGAATTTTCAAATTTAGCAATATTATAAATTGTCGGGAAAGTTATTATTTAGAAATTTTTCCATTTGCAATTTTGTAATTTCATGAATTTTCGAATTCGGCTATATGAGAAACTACTCGTGGATTTAATTATTCAAAATTTTTATATTTCGGGAATTTTATAATTTAAAGGATCTTCAAATTTAATAACATTATACACAATGGCGATTTTTGTTGGAATATAATACTTTCAGGAAATTTTTAGTTCGGTAAAAGACGATCGAGAAATCTCAAAAAATAAAATTCCCGAAATAGAAAATTCATGAATAATAAAATTCCCAAATAATAAAATTTTCGAATAATAAAATTGCCGAATTGGAAATTTCTCGAATAATAAAATTGGAACGAATGATACATACAGAAAAATAACATTTCCGACACTGTGAAATTTCCCACTTGGAATATTTCTGAATAATAAAATTTCCGAACAAAAGATTTTCCGAATTGGAGAATTTCCGAAGAGTTTATAATATTTTCGAACAATACAATTTCCAAATTGGAAAATTCCCGATCTAGAAAATTTCCGCATTACAAAATGACCAAATTTAGACATTAAATTTAAAAAAATTCGCTCTGATAATATGCTACACAATTTCATCCTAGACAGACTCCCAGTCCCCTGAAATAATTTTTTTTTTCAATGAATGAATAAAAAAATTCACATTTCATTTTTTACGTTCTCATCATAATGAGAAATTGGAAATATTCAAAATAATTGAATTTCTATTGCAACTTTTCAAAATTAATTAAAGTTTAATTTTAAATCTTCAAAATTGCATAATTTTTATTTGAAAGCTTTTTAAATTGAACTAATTCAAATAATCCCGATTCCCGACGTGGCCCCATTCGGGTCAGCTCAATGTGGCCCTGATCATAGCTACTGATGAGGACCTGGTCATAGCCCCATTGGGCTAACCTCTGTAAATAAGAGTTATTTTGACAATTAAAACGATTGAAATTTTAAATTTACGCCCTTTCTTAATTAGTGAATATTGAACTAATTCTTAATTCAGCGACTAATCCAAAGTTAAATTAGCTGAATTTAACTTGAAGGTAAGATTATTCGACTGCAAAATGACCTTATTTCCATTAATTATTTGGTGACATTCTCTATTTTTTTCGACAAAATTAATTTCAAAAATTGATTACTACAAATAGTATTAATTCCTAATGTTTTAAGAATACTTCTTAATTTTAATTTTTCACGTTGATAAAGAAATTCTCTGTACCTAACTACAAGTCCTTATATCGATTTAATTTCACTGAGTCGTTGCCGAAATTTTGTTTACTATCGAAATTGCACTTTAAAAAAATCCTTCTAATGTGACAAGAATTTAAAAAACAAGAAAAAAATAAGGAAAGCTGCATTTAATTTAAACAAAATGCCCAAAAATCTATTTTTAAGGAGAAAATAAATATACAATTAGCAAGTTATCATTGTTTCTTGTAGGTACTATTTTAATCTCTTGAGAGTTTATACGGATTAAGATTTGAATTTACCGCTCTAATCGCTAATACATTCGATTAGACTTCCGTTCGATTATTTGGCATGAAACGGACAGATGGAGTTAAACAGATTTTGATGAAAAAGATGAATTTTTATGAAGTAAATAATATTTTTATAAATAAAAATGAGAAGGGGCCTGGTCAGGGCCTGGCCGGGCCTTCCTTATGGATAACCCAATCTGGCCCTGATCGGGTTAGGTGTTTCATTTCGAGTCTAGTCCTGACTGGGATTCCCTGCCGGGACCAGATTCTTTCAGATCTAGCCCCGACCAGGACCACTCCGAAATTTCTGCACGGGTACACATTAAAATAACATTTAAGATTCTTCAATGGAAAATATCCAATTTTGAAGAATTTTCCATTGTAAATTTTTTGAATTAAAATGGATTTGAACAAAAACTTTCAAATTCACATAATTTGTAACCAAAAATTCAAAAGTAATTTACCTTCAATTGTAAATTTTATAAATTGAAAAATAAAATTAACAATTTCAATCTTAAATTGCAAAAATATTCAAAATGGAAGAATTTGAATTGGAATATTTTTTTAATTGATCAATTTTGAATATTGTAAATCTTCAGAATCAAACTGTTAAAAAAAAGTTCAAAATTACATACCTTTAAAACATAAATCATGAAAATTCAATAATTTGAAATTTAATATTTTTAAAATTCAAGGATTTTCAATTGTAACCCATTAAAGTGGTAGAACTATCAATTACAAATCTCTAAAAATGAAGATTTCCCATTTTTGATTATTCACATTTGAAGTTTTTTCAAAATATTTTCTGTTTTTCAAAATTTTACCTAATCTAAAAATGTTTGACTTGGAAAATTTTAAATTTTGAATCGTTCAATATATTTTTCTTTTCTTTAACGCTCTCAAATCAAAAATATTAATTATTGTTTCGACTTTTACATTCTCATCAAAGAAGGTATTAGATTTGTGTAAAATTTGAACCCCCCCCCCCCAGTTTTTGTCAAATGTCCACATTTTGAGACCCCCTGAATCCAAAAAACAGGGTTTTACGCATGTGTCTGTCTGTATGTCTGCAATGACATAAATATTAGAAATGAGCAAATTCAGTTTATAGAAAAACAATTAAATTTTCAATAAAATGTTTAACAACCATTTTTTAAAAAAGAATTCGCATTTTTTCAAACGGAACAATGAAAGTGCGTCTGCTTTAATACAAATGTAAGTTATGAGTTATAATAATATACATTTATGGAAATGATAAAAAGTTTCATCGATAAACTCGAGTACGAAGCACTAGATACATGATGAAAATGTGTTCGTTAAGGCCGAAGGAGCTTTAACAAAAGAGCATTCACAATTTTCTTAAAATTTGTTTTTAAAATAACTTTTTCTCCAAAAGATACATTTTCTATCAACAATATTAATATTTGACCATAAAAGGCGAATTTTCAACAACATTTTTCTATTTAACCAAAGCAACGCATTTTTAACTACAATAATATATCTTACATGAAAAAATTAATTTTTAACTAAATAGTTAAATTTTCGGTCAAAAGAATGAATTTTCACCCATAAACATGAATTTTCTTCCCAAAAAGACAAATTTTGAACAAAATAAATAAATTTGTACTAGTGTTTCAGTTATTGATCATTACGAGATACTACTAGTTTCTTTCAACCAATTATATTTCCATTTACAAAAATTAATTTTTAACAACCAAAAAAAACACATTTTCAACAAAATTGTTAAATTTTTAAGTAGAGAAATTGATTCTTAACAAAAATACATGTTTTTTTAACTAAAAAAGATAATTTTTTAACCCAACATGGAATAGTGAAATTCTTAGTTAAAAAATTAATTTTGAATCAATTAAAAAAGAATTTTTAATCAAACAGTTAAATTTTTCAGAGAAAACAAGTTTTTTTTATATTACCATGATGATTCATCTATCCAAAAAATAATTTTTTAACGAAGTCTATTAACTTTTGGTGACATTTTTAAGAAAAAATATAATATTTGATATTTCAACCAATAAATATTTCAATTTGTAACTAAAAAAAGTTGAGTTAAACAAAAAAATGAATTTTGAAATAAGAAACATTTTTCATGGTAACATAAATTGTTTAAAATATTTTTTTCTACAAATTTTTCACGTATTTTTAACTTTTCAATTACACTGAGACAATAATGAAACAATAAAATTTTCTGCTTGTGGTTCATTTTCCAATTAGCGTAAGATTATAATTATTACAAATTGACAAAGATAATTGTTTAAACATTTGATAACAAACATTTGAATTTTCTTGAAAAATCAAAAATCCACATTTTTATCACATAAAAAATAATCTTAAATCCCAAAATTCATTTTGTGTTTAAACCATGCAAGATAAAATAAAATGAATAAACTAAATTTGGGCACCAAAAAAAATCAAAAAAGAAATAACATTGAAAATAAAAAAATTTAATTTCAGGAAAAGTTCTTATAACCTTGTGTTAGACATTTTTAAATTAAGAAAAGTTTTAGAAAAACACATTTCTTAACACAAAATTTGGTTTAAAAACGTGCATAATATATATATTTTTTTAAATAGAAACAATTTTCTGAAAAATCAAATTGTCAATTAATAAAAGAATTAAAAACAAAACTCTAAGATAAATCATTCATGAATTAAATCCTGCAAAGTTTGTTTGAAAAATGTCATTAGGTTCGAAGAAAATTTAGGATGCTTAATTTTTGTTTTATTTCAAAAATAAGATTTAACAAAAATGTTGTTTAAATGGCACAAGGTACGAAAAAAATAATGAAGAAATTTCTCTTAAAAAATCTATAAATTTGTGAATAATCATTTTTTTACAAGATGCTTAGTTTTTGTTTTTATTCGTAAAAACAAGATTACAGATAAAAAAATTAAATTTCCGGGCAAACGACACAGATTACGAAAAAATGAACCGAAAAAATTTGTTTACGCAAAGCAATAAAAAACAGCAAGAAAAAATGCAAACGACACAAGTAAAAAAAAAGTTAATAAAAAAAGTTTCTCATACAGAAAAGATATAAAAAATGGAAATTAATCATTTTTTTATAGTTCCTTTTTCATTAATGAAATTTTGCAGTTTTCTATATCCATCATTTTTTAAATTGATTTTTTCTTTTAATTATTTTCAAACATTTTTAAACAAAAAAAAAAATGGATTTTTGCCCCAAAAAATGTAATGGCTGATATTTCATCCAGGATTTCTATTTGAAATCTGAATAAGTTTTATTTTACTTGAAAATGATAACTTTTAACAAAATAGTTTAATCCTAAACTGCAATAGATTAATTTTTGCGCGAGAAAGTAGAAAAAATCCGAATATATAAAATTTAAAAAAAAAAGATTTTTCACAAAAAAGTTAATTTTTTACGTAATAGTTAAAATTTTATTAAAAATACTTTTATTTCTGATCAAATAGTTGAATTTTTAACTAAAATATTAAATTTTAAACAAAAAGTTCAAGCAAGTTTTGAACGAAAAAGTTAAATTTTCAAACAAAGAGGTGAATTAAAAAAAAACTGTCAACAAAGTAGTTTGATTTTTAAGTGATTAGTTACATGGCCAACAAGAAAGACCCAAAAAGATGAATTTTTCGTTAAGCAGATTAATTTTTTGCGAAAAAATACTAATTTTTCTCATGAATGTTAATTTTTGAAGTCAAATAGACAAATTACCGACAAAGTTGTTGGATTTTCAACCAGGAAAAATGATTTTCCACAAAAAATTCAATTTTTTACCAAACACGTAGGTAAATTTTTGTAAAAATATTTTAATTTTTAAGCAGACAGCCGAAATTTTAAACAAAAATATTGTATTTTAAGCAAAAAGTCAATTTCCAAACACATAGTTCAATATTAAACCAAATAGTTAATTAAAAAAAAAAAATAATTCTTAACAAAACTTGTAATAGTTAATATTTCAACAAACAAAAATATATATGGATGAATTTGTAAACAAATGATTAATTTTCTAAAAAACTATTTAATTTTCAAGAAAATACACAAAAATTTGTCTAGAAAAGATAGATTTTCAACAAAAAATGGTATACCTGCATTTTCAGTTAAAAAATTATAATTTAACAAATCTAATTTTAGATTCAAAGCAAATTCAAACCCCTAATTAATGTCCATTAATCAAGTGAATTTATAGAATTTCTGAAAATAAAACCAAAAATCTGAAGACCAAATTAGGACAGTAATCACAAAATGCTCCTAATGGAATACAATTTCTTTTTAATATTTGGATAAAAATAAAAAATAGAAAAGAAAAGTTAGAAGTCAAACAACCAAATCCCCTTTCTTCCCTTTATTATTACTAATTATTTTTAAATATTATTCATTGTTGTTAATTTTTATAATCTTATGAATTCTTTGTTGTAGTGATTTAATAAAAATACAGAGACGATTGAGAAAAAACGAGAAGGAAGGGGATTTGATTGTTGAACTTTTCATTTTTCTTTCATATTTTTTATTTTTTTCCAAAATTTAATTTTCACAAATTCTGTACATTTAAAAATTAATTATCAACAAAAAAGAAACAACTAATTTTCAACTAAAGAGATAAATCTTTCGCTGTAAAAATAATTTTTGAGCAAAGTGTTTCAACTTTTCAGCAAGAAGTTAAATTTGAATTCTAAATAAAATAACTTTTAAAAAAATAGTTCCATTTTCAACCCAAGAATTTAATTTTTAATTAAACAGTATAATAATAAATCAAACGTAATAAATTCCAAAATTAAAATATAATAGTAGACTTTTCCACACAAAAACATTGTTTGTCATTGTTTGTAATGAAAATGATTTTTAAACTTATTAAGTAATTAATAAACTGTTGCAGCAAAACTCATCTTTTGCAAAATTCGCTTATTTTTAACAATTTATACAAAATAAAAAGAACAGTTTTCAAAAGGGGAATATTTTCCGTTTCGGTTAAATGATATTTTTGACCAAGTGAACTGGTATTAGAATTTAGTGAGTAATCTAGTCGTGACAAATATACATTTTCCCCATATAAGCTTAATCCAGATAAATGAATTAGCCATTAAGTGGCCTCTGAAGCCGATTTACATTTGACCCGAATAAATCATTTCCAGTTTACCCCTGCCAATAGGGATTTTCCCTGCTCTAGTTTCTACGAAATACCGTCACTAAAAATTAGTTCTTTGCCACATGTGGAATATTCGATCCGTTAGGGGACTTTATTCCCCTTCAGCCATTCCTCCACTTGATCTGCACCATATGGGATGACATGTGTCCTGCGAAGCGACCCAACAAAATAAGGTGCAGGGAATTTCCAGAATTTTTCTTCAATTCTGATTTTAAGTTCATAATTTTTATTAAATTTACAGAAATTGACTTACATACCCTACTTTTTATACTTCCCCTACTCCTCCTACTTCTCCTACTTCCTCTTCCCTTGTCTACTCCCCCTCTTTACTTTACTACCCCTTAATTTCCGGAACTTTTCTTCCTCTGTATCTCCCCTTTTCTCACTCTCTCAGTTAACACCTCCTTTCTCTACTTCCCTTCCCTCCTCATCACAATCCATGGCCTACTCACTTGAACTAAATTACTAACTATCCCTTCACTTCAGTTTACTCAGTACCCTCTCTTTCCACGCTCCCTCACTTTCATTTTCCTTTCTTCTTACTTCTTCTCACTTTCTTTACTACCCTTCTTTTACTTGAGCACATCTGAGTTGCCTTAAATTCTTTTAATTTTTCCTACCTTCATTTTTCTCTTTACATTCACTCCTTTCACTCACCCATTTCCTCTACTCCTCCTCCTCTCCCTTCTCTTGCTTTCACTCCTCTAATTTCTCTACATTTTCCTCCGATAATTAACCCTACACCTCCTCTTCTCATTTTATCTCACTAACCTTTCTTCAATTGCCCTTATTGACACTTATTTTCCCTCCCTAATTTCTCCATACTACCTTCAATCACCTTTCATTATTTCCCAGCCATTCCTCCACTTCATGTTCACCATATAGGATCAAACGCGTCCTGCTAAGTGATCCAACAAAATAAGGTGTAGGTAATCTCAAGAATTCTTCTTTAATTATGATTTTAAGCTTTTAATTTTCATGAAATTCATCTAAATTGACTTACTTTCCCTACCTTCCCATTCCATACCTACTTCCACTCCTCACTTCATTATTCTCCGTTGCCGAAATTCTTCTTCGTCTAAACTTTCAGATTTTTTCACTCTCTCAGTTAACTTTTCCCTTTCACGAGTTTCCTTCCCTTCTTAGCACACACCCTCCCCTTCTTATTTACACTAACCTACTAATTAACTTTTCACTCCACTTAATTCACTACCCTGTCTTACTAGGCTTCCTAACTTTCAATCATTTTACTAAATTCTTACTTCCACTACTACCAATATATAATTTTTCCATAGTTTCTCTACTCACCCAAGTTTATTTCTTTTTAATCTTATTAATTTTTCCTCTTTTCATTTCACCTACTTTACCTACGCTTATTTCCACTCTGCTCACTTCCTCTCCTTCCACTGCCTTCAGTTTCCCGACTTCTCCTTTCACTTCTCTTTCTTTCACTCCTCTAAGTTCCTGACTTTCCGCTTCACTAATTCATCTTACTCCCCCTCTTCTTATTTTGTCCGACTAACCCTTCTTCCCCTGCTCATATTAAGTTTTACTTCCCCTCTCTAATTTCCCCATACTTCCTCTACTTATCATTTCCTTATTTCTCCTCATGTCCCCTTAATTACTTCTTCACCTCTACTTTACCTCTTCCCTTTGCTTCCCTTCATTTTCGAAACTCGTCTTGCTTTGAGTTTCTCCTTTCCTCACTTTGTCAGCTAAAATTCCCCGTACCCAACTTCCTTCCCTAGTCAACATATTCCCTCCCCTACTCACATGCACTAACCTTCTACTCTACCCTTTACTTCACTTCACTCACTACCCTCTCTTACGACGCTTTGTTATTTTCAGTATTTCCACTTACTTTCCCTTACTTCCTCTACTACCAATATATCATTTTCCCATACTTCTTCTACTTACCCAACCTCATTTTTTCCCAATTCTTCTAATTTTCTCTCTTCTTATTGCTATTATTTCAGCTTTACTTATTTCTACTCTCCTCGCTTCCCCTCACTTGTCACAGTTGATCTTTCCTAACTTCCCCTCCTTCTACTCGACTCATTTCCTCTACTTCTTTTTTATTCACTTCTCTTGCTTACACTTCCTTGGTTACACTACTTTCCCTATTTCTAAATTACCCTTCTCCCTCTCTTCTTATTTTCGCCTTTATTTCCTTTACTCATCCTTCCCTAATTTTCTGCGATTCCTATACTTTTTCCGTACCTCATTTATCATAATTTCCTTTCGCTTATTTCCACTCTTATCAATTCCCTCCTTTGACTCCACTCATTTTCCCTATTTCTCCACTTATCACTTCTTCTACTTACTCTAACCGTATTTCCTCTTTATTTCTCTACCTCTTCCTCCCATGATTTCTCCTACTTCTCATACGCTAATTTCCACTTTCTTCCCTTTTTCACACTTCTCCACACATCCCCCCCTCATTTCTTGAAACTTCCCCTCCATATTCTCCCCTCGAAAATTGTCCTTCCATCCCACACTGCTTGTCCTTCCCTGGTTTATCATACTCTCTCTTTTTTATTTCCCCTTACTGAAACTTCTTCCCTCTTATTATTGCCCCTCAATTCTTCCCCATCATATCATCTTGCTTCCTTCAATTATCCTCTCTTCGTTTCCCCTTAATTACTCTACTTCTTCTTTATATAAATTTCCTTATCATCCCTCCTCTCATTTACCCTCTCCTTATTTCATCCCACTTTCCCTACTTTACCTTCCCCACTTCCCTTTTTAAATCTTCTAATTATCTATCACTCATCTTATTTACCCTCCTTCCCCTTATTTCCATTCCTTGCCCCTACTTTCTGTCTTCTTCTTTCTCCTTAGTTACCCTATTTTTCATTCTTTATTTCCCCAAACTTCCCCTTCTTTCCCAACCCTTATATCGCCAATTTTCCTGCCAGATGGGAGCTTTGGTAAAATGTAACTGTTTAATATAAAGTAACAAATTAGTTCCAATTTCAAACAAGTAGTCGAATTTTCAACCAAATGATATTCTAACCGAAAAAATGCGTTTCTAATCAAAATCTGTTTAATTGAGGCAAAAAAGACTAATTTTCTACAGGAGTTTAATTTTCATCCAAATAAGATTTTTCAGTGAATTAGGAAGCAAAAATGTTCAATTTTATAACCAAATATACGAGCTTTCTACAAAATAGGTGGAACTTTTAACCAAATAGTTCAATTTTCAAGAAAAAAATCAGAAAAAAATTAATTTTCTACCTGAAAAAAATAATTTTCAAAACAAAAAAATAATTTTTAACCAAGTATTTGAATTTTTAAGAAATGCAAAAATTCTTAACCAAAAAGCTGAATTTTCAAAAAGAAGATAGACTTTCGATCGAAAAGTTTACTTTGCAAGAAAATACATTAATTTTCACCAAATGATTGAATTTTCACCAAAGAAAATTAAATTTCAACGAAGAAGTTGAATTTTCAATTAAGTACATAAATTTTAACTAAACAGTTGATTTTTCAATAAAGAATTATTTTCAAACAAAAAGTTCAATTTTGCATAAAATACATCAGTATTTACTAAATAGTTTAATTTTCAAACAAGTAGAATTCTAAATTTAATAGTTCATATTTGAACCGAAAAAATGAATCTTTCAATTAGATATTTAAATTTTTAAACTTCAAAAATGAATAAATAAATTAATAATAGAAAAACAATATATAATAATAATAAATAATTAGTTCATTTTTTCTAAAATCAATTTCAATTTTTATAGAAAATTAATCTTTTGTGTTAAAAACCTAAAATTATATTGTTAATAATTAATTATTTTTGAATTTGATTGTTTTAATTAAAAAATTAATTTTTTCTATTTGTATTAACAAATAATTTTTTTTATAAAAAAAAAACAATTTTTTTAGTGGCACATTTATTTTTCTAACATCTTGACTATTCCAATTTTGGTTAAAAATTTATCTCTTTTAGGTGAAAATTCGTGTAATTTGTTGAAGAAGAGTCTTTTTTGTTAGAAAATTAATATTTTACTAGGTTGAAAATTTAACTAACTATTTGGTTAAAAATTCACATTTTGTGTTGAAGATTCATCATTATAGTTAAAAATTCATTTCTTAAGAACAATTCTCGTTTAACAAATAATCCTTTTTGAAAAAAAATGACTGTCAAAATTATAAAATTAAATTTTTGAACAAATTATGAAATAGTGTTTTTTATTTCCACTCTAGTATAATAATAAATAATTAGTTCATTTTTTCTAAAATAGGCCAT
This sequence comes from Belonocnema kinseyi, assembly GCF_010883055.1. Taxonomy (NCBI): domain Eukaryota; kingdom Metazoa; phylum Arthropoda; class Insecta; order Hymenoptera; family Cynipidae; genus Belonocnema; species Belonocnema kinseyi. The sequence continues at coordinate 125,216,716 of NC_046661.1, forward strand.
TTTTCGTTGAAAAGGGCTTTTTGTTACTGAAACCGTACCAGATGGATATCTTTTCATAGCAAACGATCGACTAAGAGTAGTTTTTTGTTTTACTGCTGCCGCATTTGTAGGCGTATCTGGTACAATAAATATAATATAGATACAATAAATATTAATAGAAACAAGATAAATGGATAAATTTGTCTCCAAATTTCTTTAAACGTATAAAGAAATACTTTAAATAAATTTTAAAGTATAACTCTGTACTTGCACCCACTGTGCTGTACGGTAGTAAGACCTGGCGCACGCAGAAATGGATGGAATGCCCCGAAAGTGAATGCACAGGTAACACTGAGCGTCACTGCTATTTTTCTCTATTGTTCTGTCCTTGTTTTAAGTATTAAACAAAATATAAACATTTGATCGAAAAATTGGCTCTGAATAAACAAAGATAATAATATTTATATGACGTATGCAAAAAATCAGACAAAAATATTCAATATTGGGTCCAGAATCTTACATCCCGTTTCATAACTCTAATGAATCCCCTTAAAAAATGTGGTAAAGAGGAACAATTGACGAACTAAGTGTATTTTTGTAATGATCACTAGATTTGAGTTTCAGTATGAAGGAATATATCAAATACATTTTAAAGTTTAACTCTATACTTGCACACTCTGATGTGCGGTAGTGAGACCTGGCGCACGAAGAAAAGGAGAGAACGCTAATGGACGAAGTCAGGATTCTAAAAAATTGTTATATAGAGGAGCAGATGTTTGACAAGAGTGAAAGAAATTTGTGGAGATACTTTAGATACGTTGAGAGAATGGAGAAAATTCGACGAAATAAGTATATTTCTTTATTTGTCTTTAAATTTATTTTACTAGTATTGTAGTGAGACCTGGCGCACGAAGAAAACGAGAGAAACGTGATGAACCAAGTCAGGATTCTTATAGAATATGGTATAGAGGAACAGCTGTTTGGCAACAATAAAATAAATGTATTGAGATGCTTTCGCCATGCTGAGAGAATGAAAAAATTTGAGAAACATGTGTATTTCTGTATTGGTAACTAGGTTTACGTTACAGTGTAAAGAAATAGATTGAATACTTCTTAAAGTCTAACTCTGTTCTTGCAAATGCCGTACCGTATGGTAGTGAGACCCGGCGCACGAAGAAAAAGAGAGAAAGGTGATGGACCAAGTCAGGATTCTTAAAGAATGTGGCATAACTCTGTAATTGTAGCCACTCTGCTTTGCCATAGTGAGACCTGGCGCACAAAGTCAAGCAGAGAACGCTATTGGACGTAGTCAGGATTTTTAAAGAATGGGGTATACAAAACGCTGTTTGTAAAGAATGAAACAAATTTATTAAGCCGCTTTGGTCACATCAAGAAAATTGTGAAAAATTGACAAAACAAGTGTATTTTTGTATTGGTCTCTAGATTGATTGTACAGAATGAAATGCATTAAATAAATCTTAAAATATAACTCTGTACTTGCACTCACTGTGCTATACGGTAGTGAGACCTGGCGCACAAAGAAAATGAGAGAATGTTAATTAACGAACTCAGGATTCCTAAAGAATGTGGTATGGAGACCGCTGTTTTACAAGAATTAAAAGACATTCATCGAGATGCTTTGGTCATATTGAGAAATAAAGAAAATTTTAGTCGACAAACCTTTTTTTGTTAAAAATTATGTTTTCTAGTTGAAAATTAATTATTTTAACTGAAAATTTAAATCGTACATGATTGGTTCAACATTAGTCTTAAGTTGAAAATTTAAATATTTGATTTAAAATTCCTGTACTTTTACGGAAAATTCGAATTTTTGGGAGAATATTTTTAAGCTTTTTGGTGACTAATTTATCTTTTTGGTTAGAAATTCCTTTTAAAAAATTAGAAATTCGGTTAAAAATTGATGCAATTTGTTAAAAATTCGTATATTTTGGAAGAAAATTCATCTTATTGGTTAAAAATTGATCCTCTTGGTTCCAAATCCGTTTTTTCTTATTTAGAATTAATTTCTTTAACTGAAAATGTAACTTGTTCCATGTTTTGACGAAAATTTATCCTCTTTGATAAAAATAACTCTTCTTCTTTGAAAATTATACTATTTTGTTAAAAAATTGACTTTGATTTTATTGAAAATTAAATTTTGTACTACAAATTTAATTATTATACTTTTAGTTGAAAATTTATTTGCTACAGCTGAAAATTCCACTAGTTGTCGAAAATCCGTCTTTTTGGTAGAAGAGTACTCTCATTAGTTGAAACTTCATCTTTTTGGTTAAAAATAATTTTCTATGGTGGAAAATTGAACTATTTTGTTGAAAATTCGTAAATTTGGTTGGAAAATATATTTTACTAACTGAAAATTCAAGGCGAGATTTATCATTTTAGTTGAAAATTTACTTTAAATATTCCTTTTTTGTGAAAAATTTACCTTTTTAATAGAAATGCAATCTTATTCGTTAAAAAATGTTCTGTTTGCTTAAAAATTAATTTTTTTTGACTGAAGATGCAACTATTCTAGTTTTGCTTGGAAATGTACATTTAAAGCTAAAAAAAGAATTAATTAGTCTGAAAATTCGTTTTTTGTTGTTTAAAGTTTAGGATTCTAACTGAAAATTAAATTATTTTATATTTAATTTCTAAATTTATCATTTTTGGTTGACAATTTTTCTACTTGATTGAAACTGTATCTTTTTTCTAGAAAATTAATCTTTTGTGTTAAAAACTTAAATTATATTGTTAGTAATTAATTATTTTTAAATTTGATTGTTTTAATTAAAAATTTAATTTATCTATTTTTATTAACAAATAATTTTTTTGATAAAAAAAACAATTTTTTTTTAGTGGCACATTTATTTTTTTAACATTTTGACTATTCCAATTTTGGTCAAAAATTTATCTCTTTTAGGTGAAAATTCGTGTAATTTGTTGAAGAAGAGTCTTTTTTGTTAGAAAATTAATATTTTACTAGGTTGAAAATTTAACTAACTATTTGGTTAAAAATTCATATTTTGTGTTGAAGATTCATCATTATAGTTAAAAATTCATTTCTTAAGAACAATTCTCGTTTAAAAAATAATCCTTTTCGAAAAAAAATGACTGTAAAAATTATAAAATTAAATTTTTGAACAAATTGTGAAATAGTGTTCTTTATTTTCACTCTAGTATAAACAATAAAAAATAAAAAATAAAAAATTATTCTCACAACATGAGCCAGACTTTTTGTGAAATTCTATCTGATTTAAAATAGAATTGGTTTCTAAATAAAATCTTTTCAATCAGTAGCTCTCAAAATTATAAATTTTTAGACGACATTGTAAAAAATGAAAAATTTCAATAAATTGAAATTGTATCATTTTTAGTTCAAACAGTCCCAAATTTAACAATTTTATTTCGGAATTAAAGACTTTCGAAAATTAACGATTTCAGATTAAAATTTTTAAAATAGGACAATTTGAAAAAGTTTAAAGATGGAATACTTTTAGGTGAGAAATTTAAATATAATTTCACTTTTCCCAAAGATTAGTAAATTTTCACACTTTACTAAAAACAAATTAAAATGATTATGTAAACTAATCAAAATTGTTCAAAAGAACAAAATTAGTTCAAAAATAATTGTAAACTTGTAAAAATTATTACATTTAAATTATTTCTTTGACATTCGCTTATTAAGTGATTAAAATTTAATTGACAGAAATTAAATAAGTAGTTTTCTGATTTTCCGAAACAGAATTTTTTTAAATGTTAAAAATGATTTTCTTTTAAAAAAATGAAGCTTAAGAATATTTAAAGAATTTTAAAACAAATTAAAATTTTTTTTTAATTCTTGAGAATTAAAAAAGCCCAGGTTTTTGAAAAATATGAACACAATATTTAAAGGTTTTTAAACAATAATTTCGAAGGATTTCATGAAAATAAAAAAAAATTAAAATAGGATTTTTGGAAAAACTGGAAACGATTTTTCATTTCAGAAAATTAATTATTATAGATTATTTTAAAGAATATTTAAAACATTAAAAAGATTTTAACGATTGTCAAAAATGAAACTGGAAGATTTTAAGGCAATATTTCTGATTGAAATTTGTTTTTTTAATTTCAGGAAAAATTCGAATCATTTAAAATGATATTCACAAATTTTGAAAAAATCTCGAAAATAATTCATAATTTCAGAAAATTCCAAACTCTTAAGACATAATGTAGATTTTTGAACATTTTAAATTACTATTTTAAAGCTTTTTAGAGATTTTACCAGGTTGACAGATAGTAAAATAATTTTTGTAATATTTTCGGGAAAATTTTATATAATTTTTTACATTAAGAAATTAATTTTTAGATGATATTGAAAAATATTTCAAAGCACTTGAAAAGATTTTAAAAATTCTCAAAAAGTACCAGCTAGGTTTTAAGGCAATTTTGCTAATTTTAAAAGACTTTTTCGCATTTTTTTTATTAGTGACAACTAAGCAAGTTTCATATAACAACGTCATTGTGCAACTTTTAAAAAAAATTTGAAAACAATAACCAAAAAAAATTTTAATCTTTTAAATAGACCCATTCATCTCTACCTACATAATGTGTTTCCTATTGAGAACTTTTGTCTTCAGGCCAAATCAGGCAAATTTTCATTGTTTTACATAAATTTTTAACCTAATAATTGAATTTTTAAACTAAAAAGATCAACTTCCATTAAAAATTAGATTAATTCAATTTCAATTAAACAAAATTAGGTTTCAATAAAAAGCTAATTTTTTACAATAAACTTGATTTATTAAGCAAGTAGTAGAATTTTCATCTAAATAGTCTATTGTAAAAAGAAATATTTGTTAGCAACAAAAATCCTAATTTTTATTTAATTTGTATGTACCAACAGATTTTCAACAAAATGCTTGAATATTTGAATAAAACAGATTTTTTCGACCAAATAGTTAAATTTTTAACCAAAAAAACTTCATTTTCTATTAAAAATGTATTTTTAACAAAATAGTTTAATTGTTAACCAAAGAAATGAATCTTCAACTAAGCCGATGAATCTTTAACTTAAATAAATGATTTTTAATGAAGCAATTTATTTTTTGAAATAGAAAAAAATTGTCTTATGATTCCTTGGAATATATAAAGAAATTATTTGCCACAAAAAAGAAATAATTTTATCAGAATATTTTTAAATGTTTTAAAGCATTTGAAACGAATTTTGTAGGAATTTTTCAAAATTTGAGGAAAAACTAGAATCAATTAAAAAACTACTTAGAAGTTTTGACAAATTCCAGAAATAATACAAAATTTTAAAAATCCTGAACAGAATGTAGATTTTTGAAAAATTAAAAATAAAATCTTGTTTTGTCATTAATAATTTTTGAATATAAAAATTTGCTATAAACCTTTGTTATAAAACAAATTTTAAATACAGAAAAATCTGCCTGCTGCGCGGGCACATTCTGTAATTTGTTGATGTGAATTCTCTTTTGCTAATGGTCTTTGGGCTTTAACTAACTCATTCTCATGACGTGTTTTTTGCTTCACTCTTAATTTTGTCCAAAATGTGAACTTTTCTAAATGATATTAAATGTATTGTATTCTCATTTTTTGTTTCGTCTTCCGGGTCGTTCTTCCTAAAAATCAATTTTTTTCTTTTAACTTATTTTCACGAATAAAAGAAAATCGACTCGTTCTATCTAAAAATTATTATTGCTAAATTTTTCGAACTTTTATGGCTGAACAATTTTTGTCTATTAATTTTTTTTTGTATCTTGTGTGGCTTTTCACAATTCATTTATGTTTTTATTTTATTAGTTTTTTATTAAAACATAAGCTACGCGTCCTATTAAAAAATTATTGATTTAAAATTCGTAGTTATTTTTTAGATAAACAGCTTTTGTCTATTTATTTTTTTCATAGCTTGTGTAGTTTGTTTAAAAATTTAATTTTTCATTATCTTTGTAGCGATAAAAATTTGAATTTTCGATATCTCACAAAAATTCAAAAAGTTGTTATAATAATTTTCTAGGGCTTTCAAAAAGCAACGTTTTCGTTCTCTAGACTTGTTTTCAGGGTTGGAAGTTTTTTAGTTTAATTATCAACTACTGAAAATAACAGTTGAAGTTACATCATTTAAATTGAAAATGTTGTAATTTTGGTAAAAAATTAATCTTACTGCAAAAAAATTCTAAAATTTCTCGAAAAAAAAAAGATTGAATATTTTTCAGAAAGAGAAACTTTCTACGTAACAGTTAAATTTTTTTATTTAAAAATATGTATTTTCAACCAAAAATTTAATTTTGAACAAAGTGTAATAGCTAATAGTTAAATCCAAAAAGTATATAAATTATCGACCAAAAAATGAATTTCTAACCACAAATATTAATTTTGAACTAAAATCATAAATAAAAAAATCAATCAAAATTCCCAAATAAAAATATAATAGTTTAATTAAAACTGAAAAATGTAATTTTAAATAAAAAAGAGTTGAATTTATTAAAAAATTAAAATTTTTAACAAATGTTTGAATCTCTAAACCAGGTGATTTTTTAAATCAAAAGGTGTATTTTCAATTAACAAAGATTTGTTAGTCAAAAAAGAAACAAAAAATTTAGGTAAATTATAATTTGAAAGAAAAAATACATTTTTATTACAAAATGAAAATTTCGAACAACTTTTTATTTTTTGAGTTTCTTTGTTTATTTGCTTCAAAGTTGTATGTAAATAATTTTCCTAGATTTCTTTAAATAATTCAATAAGGTTTTTGAATATTTCAGAAATGTGAAAAAAGTATCAGAAAAATGTATAAGAAATTTTGAATTCTTTAAAGAAAGTATAAATATTATAAAAATGTTGGAAGGTTTTCAATCTTTTAAATCTTTTCAAACATTATATTTAAATCAAAATAAAAAAAAATAAATCATAGAAACGCAAAAAATTATTAGCCAATAAAAGATAATAATTTTAGGTGCCTTTGAAAAGAATGGGAATTTTTTGGATAGATCTAAAGTGTTCTAAAAAACAATTATAAATAAAAAGTAATTTTTTAATTTTTGCAAAAAATTCGGATTATTTTGAAAGGCATTCAGAAGTTATGAAAAGTTCTAAAATAAATACATAATGAAAAACATTTAAAATATTGAAGTTATAATTGAGATTTTTCAAAATTAAATTTTAAAGGTTTTTAGTGAATTTGAAAGTTTTAAAGATGATTAAACAATTTCGCTAGAATTTCTAGGAACATTCAAACCAATTTTGCACATTGAAAAGTTAATTGTAAGATCATATTTAAAAATATTGTGATCCATTTCAAATAATTTGTAAACATTTGAAACAATAGGGGATCATTTTCACACCAAGAATAAAAAAAAATTGGCTGTTAATTTCGAATTGTCAAGCCAAAAAAAAAAGAAAATTCCATATAATAATGGAATTTTTCACTGAAAAATTGATAATTAAGTTGTCAAATTTTCATCCAAAAAGATAATCGTCATTTTTTCTAAATTTCAATTTTGAAATTAGAATTTTCTACTAAATATGGAATTAAGTGGATCCTAAACACTTATTTTTATGCATTTTCAAAAAATTCGAACTGTATCACGCTTTTTTTTAAACTTCTAATTTAATATTTTTTTACGAAAAAAATTTCGAAAAATAAAATTCCAGAATAATAAAATTCGCCAATAGTTTATAATATTACCGAATTTGAAAATAATTGTGGAACATTTAAATACCAAAAAGAAAAGTCATGAAATGAAACGTTTAAATAATATTTATTTATAAAATCAATTAAAAATCCCGAAAATTATTTAAAATTCTCGAAGTCGAAAATTCTCGAATAATGGAATTACCAAGTAATACAATTTTCGAAAAATAAAATGTTTTAGTGATAAATTTCTGGAATTACAAATCTTCCGAGGAATAAATTTCCCAGAATTAAAAAATTATAAATTTCTTATTTACATAATTATTTAAATGATTGCAATTAAGATTTTGTATTTTTTACATTTAAGATTTTTATGGAAAGCCTGAAAAATCCCCAAAAATAAAATTCCCGAACAGTTTATTATATTAATAAATTGGAAATACTCCAAATGAAAACAATCACAAAAACTTCTGTTTTCAAAATTTTTAAAATTAAAGTATGTAACTGTTTATTTGAAGTGACTTTATTAAGCGAATCGCGTGGACAAATTGCCCAATTTTACCCCGATTCCTGATTTGGCCCTGATAAGGTTAACTCAATCTGGCCCTGATCATGGATACTGCTATGGTCCTGGTCGGGGCCACATCGGTCTACTCTCTGTAAATCAGATTTCGTTTAAAAATAAGAAATGTTTACTACTTTGTGACATTATTTCTAATAATTCTTTCGTGCCATGTTATCCACGTAGCTCCACAAACTATTCTAATCGATACAACTTTAGGTCTAGTTGTAATAAGTTACAAAGATAATGATTGATGTCAAAGATCACAAAGACTTTTAAACTCTCTATAAAATAATAATTGTTTTCAAATATTTAGGTAATACATTTTTATAATATCAAGTACTTTTTCACTTTTTTATGAAACAAATAATGTTTTAATAATATTTTATAAATAAAAACTAGAAGGGGCCTGATCAGGGACAAATTAGGCCTTCCTGATGGGTACCCCAGCCTGGCCCTAATCGGATTAGGTGCTTCATTTCAAGTCTGGCCCTGACTAGGGTGCTCAATCTAGGCCAGATACTGTCAAATCTGGCCAATAAATAAAATTATCGAATAATGAAATTTCTGAAACATAAAAATCCTGAATGGGAAAATTCAAGACTTATCCAATTCTCAAAACGGAAAACTCCTAAAAATATAATCAAATTTCGAAACAGTTTATAACATAAATGAATTGGAAAATTCTTGAATAATGAAATTTTCGACTGTTTCTAATATTACAGAATTTAAAAATTCCCGAATGATAAAACTTTCAACAGAAAAACGCCGAATTATAAAATATCCGAACTAGAAACTTCTCGAATTTGAACACTCAACATTTTTTTTATTTCAAAATTTCATTAAATTATTACAAGTAATTTTTTATTTTCTTTCATTCAAAAAGCTTATAAGATCACTAAAAAAATCCACAAAAATAAAATTCACTAATTAGAAATTGCCTAAATAATAAAATTCTCGAATAATAAAATTACAGAATATGAAATATCCCAAATTGAAAAAAATTTGGTTTATAAAATTAATAATATCTTAGGATTAAAAATGTTAATCGCGTATATTCAAAAATTTTATAAGAACACTGGAAATTTCCACAAAAAAAATTACTGAATAATGAAATTTCCAAATAATAAAATTCTCGAAAAATTAAACTTAAGCGCAGTTTCGTAATATTACCGGATTAGAAAAATATCGAATAAAAAATTCCCGGCAATTTATAATATAATATTGTATAAAGTTTCTTGAATTATTTTTTGAATTAAAAATAATAAATAAAAAACTATATTCCTCGATGAAATTTTTTCTCAATTTCTGATATTTGAAATTTCAACAATAATTTTACAAAGTTTATATCATATTATATTATGAAGTTTCGGGAATTTTATTACTCGAAAATTGTTCAATTCGTTAATATTTTAAACCATTCGGGAATTTTATACATGTTTGCAACTCTTATTGTTCAGGAATTTTATTATTCGGGAACTTTCCAATTTGGGAACATTATAAATTGTCTGGAGAATTTTTAGCCTGAAATGTTACAATTAATTTTTTTAATTTTCAGGAATATTCTAATTCAGGAATTTTACAGTACCGGGAATTTCATTATTTGAGAAAAAACAACTAGAAGATCCCAAAAAATTTAATTTTTGGTACTGCAAAATAGACCAAATGGGAAATTTCGGAACAATGAAATTTCCGAAAAATAGAATTCCCGAATTAGAATATTCCCGGACAGTTTATAATAGTATCGAAGTCAAAAATTCCCAAAGTATAAAATTCCCAAATAATAAGATTCCTGACAATTTATAATATAATATTATATAAAGTTTCTTAAATTATTTTATAAATTAAAAATAATAACTAAAAATAGTATATAAACTGACGGGAATTTTATATTACTCGACAATTTTCCAATTCGGTAATATTTTAAACCGTTCCGGAATTTTATATATGTTTGGAAATTTTATTGTTCAGCAATTTTATTATTCGGAAACTTTCCAATTTGAGAATGTTATAAATTGTCTGGACTTTTTTATTTAGAAATGTTACAATTCATTATTTTCAATATTTCATAAACTTTCGAATATTTTCTAATTTGGGAATTTTAGTGTCGGTTATTTCATTATTTGAGAAGACAACTGAAAAATCCCGAAAAATAACATTTCCGAAGCTACGAAATACCCAAATTGGAAAATTCCCGAATAATGAAATTTCCAAATAAAAAATTGCCGAATAAGAAAATTCCCGGCAGTTTATTATATTTGAATTTTATAATTCGGAAATTTTTCAATTTGGGAATTTTAGTCAGAAATTTTAATTTTCAGAAATTCTCAGTCTGGATATAACTTTTCCGTACTACGCCGTATCTAGTTTCAAAAATTCTTGTTTTACGTCCGACCCTAATGTACAAAAACGCCACAAAAAAATGAACAAAATGAAAAGAAAAAACTAAGCCAAACACAGCCGAAGGTAATAAAAAGCCAAGGACAATGAAACGAAAGAAATCAAAAATCGGGGAAATAGTGACAGGTACCAACCTACACGACACATAAAAAGGTCCCCGACCTCTTTTTGTTAAAGTCGTGCTAGTCGAGGAGAAAAAGGTAAAAAAAAGATGGCGTATTTTCTTAAGAATACGGATAAGAATGAGAATAAGACTGAGAATGAGAACGAGGATAAGGAGGGGTAGGAGGATTTAGGGTGGGGGTAGGGGGGATTTGAAATGATCACGTGGATCCTTCACCCCCGTCGACCTCCCATAGGTCCCTGGGTCCTTTTTCCCTCCCTCGCTTTTCGCTCGTGCTCCTTTCATCCGAAATCATCGGGGCCTTTTGTCAAGGACCCTCACGGTCCCCCCACCCCCGCTAGTCTATAGAAAACGACGCTGGGCGATTGTTCACCGCGTCAGATATGGAGATTTATTTACCCGATTGGAAATCCGACGCACCCCGACCAAGGAAGAAGAAGAGAAGAAACGATGAAATCGGCATTGTTCAAAATCGATCGCGTCATGCCGATATTTCTTGCTGATCTGTCCCTTTTCATCGGACACGCTGGGGATTCCCGCGAGAGATTTTTCATTTTCTTCTTCTTTTTTTTCTCCCCTTTTTTGTGGGTTTATTTGACCTTTTTCCCCTTTGGGTGTTTTAACTTCTTCTGGTGTCTTCAATTTTTTTCGTTCTGAAACTCGGCGATGCCCGACTCGCATTTTGACCTGTTCAGGTTACCCCCACTATTGCACCCAGCGCGTTACCCCTCGCTTGCTTGTTCTCGCCTGGGATTATACTTAGAAGTCTAGCGCACGTGAGATATTTAAACTCTACATTTTGAAGAGAAATTTTTAATTTTATTTTCCGGATTCCGTACGATAAAATTAATCGTCAAACTGAATTTGAAAAAAAATAAAAATTCAACTATTTTGTATTTAATTTTCTGTTTAATTAAAAAATTCATCTATTGTCAGAAATTAAAAATTATTTGTGTAATATTCGTCCTCTTGATTTTAAAATTCATTTCTTTCGGCAGAAAATTCATATTTTTCGGTTAATCAAACATTTCTTTGATTAAATTTGACCTGTTTTGGTGGAAAATTGTACTATTTTGTTAAAAATCCGTTATGTTTTTATTAAAGAAAAAAATAATGATTTTAAGAAAAATGTATTCGTCTTGCCTGATTGAAAATTAATCTTCTTATTTAAAAATTAATTTATTTCGAGAAAAAAGTAACTTATTTGTAGAAAATTTGTTGTTTTTTGGTAGAAATTAATCGTTTCGGATAAAAATTCAATTTATTAGATAAAAGTTAATTTGGTTGAAAATTGAACTATTTTGTTGAAAAGTCGTTTTTTTTTCTTTTAAAATTTCACATGGAATTCATTATTCTAATATTTAAAGAAACTTAGCTTCAAAGACGCGTAAAACGAATTTAAATTAAAAAAATTATTACAAGAAATCTTTGATATAAATAAAAAATTTTGATTAGAAATTCAATTTTTTTTTAATCGTCTTTTTAGGTTGTAAATTAAAATATCTTAATAGACAATTTATTTGTTATTTAAAACTCATATTTTGATGTCAAAAAGTCAAATTGAATTTTTTAAATAAAAAGCAACTCTTTCGATTTTAATTTGTCTGTTTAATTTAACAATTCATATATTTTCGTATAAATTGCATCTTTCTAGGTTGAAAATTTAACTTCATTTGCATAATCATCGTCTTTTTTCTTGGAAAATTCACTTCTTTTGGTATAAATTTCATATTCCTTGGTTAAGAAGACATTTGTTTAGTTTAAATTAATATGTTTTGTTGGAAAATTTAATTGCTTTGTTGAAAATAAGTTCTTTTTTTATTTTTAAATTTATTTTGGTTTATAGCAATTTATTATTGTTTTTTTTATAGAATTGTAATCTTGTTTGTAAAATGAATTTAAATAAAGTAAATAAAAATTTTAAATAAAAACTAATTTTTTTTAGTAGAATAGTGATTTTTTGGTTATGAAGGCCTCTTTTTGATTCAGATTCTTCTTTTTTGCTGGAAAATTCTACTATTTTATAAAAATTCGATCTTTTTTCATTTTAAAATTAATTTCTTTGAACTGAAAATTCGTTTGTTTAAAGTTAATTTTCATAGTTAAAAATTATTTTTTTTTCGAGAAAAATGTAACTAGTTTGTAGAAAATTTGTTCTTTTTTGGTTGAAATCTAATCTTAGATAAAAATTTAATTTTGTAGTTAAAAATTTATTTGGTTGCAAATTTAAATATTATTAGTTGAAAGGTCATTTTTTTGAAAAATTTATTTTTAAACTTAAAACTCTACTATATTATTTATGTTTGCACTTGGTAGAAAATTATTCTTTTTTGTCGAAGCTTCACATAATTATTAATATTTAACTAGCTAGGGAAAAATTAAAATATTTTCTTGAACTGAAAATTTACATTTTTATTGAAAATTCTTATTTCCGAGTGAAAAATTGGAATATTTTGTATAAACGCTGTCATTAGTCCTAATACTCCTAATAGTATTACAAAAAAGATTCAAACAGATTTCCAAAATTTTGAAGAAAAAATAAACTGGAAGATTTTCGGGGATTTAAAAAAATTTTGAATTTCAAAAATAATTCAAAAGCTGAAAAGATTCCAAATAATTAAATATAAAGTTATGTACGAAGAATTTATTAAGATTCCTATAAAAATTAAAAATGTTTTTTTTTATCTTAGAAAATTAATTTTTAGAGAATATTTAAGAAGATTTCGAAACCTTTCCAAAATTTTAAACAAAAATGAGAAACTTTTATGGGATTATTTTTAATTTTGCAGGATTGATTAGGGGTGAAAGATTTTAAAGTTTCAAGATAATGAAAAAATTTTCTTAAGATTTCTGGGGAAATTGTCAATTATATTTGTGATCTAAAACTTTTTTTTTACAAAATACTTAAAAAGATTTTAAAAGAAAAACAAATTTGGAAGTAAAAAAAATTGGAACAATTATTATTTTAGAAAAAATTCCATCAGGTAAAAAACTATTTAGAAGTTTTGAAGAGATAAAAATAATTAAAAATTTGGAATGATTCCAAACATTCTTAAACAGGATATATATTTTTCAAAATCTTTAAATAAGGTTTTGACGGTTTAAAATAATGTTTTAGTATCTTCAGATAGTAGCAAAAAATACTTAAGATTCCTGCAACAAAAATTATAAACGATTTTTCTTAAAAAAAAATTATTAAAAAAAATATTTAACAAGATTTAGAAAAAATGTTTGAAGTAAAAATAGCAATTAAACCATTGTTCATTTTTGACAATTTGAAATAAAAAGAATGTAACTTTTAGTTAAAAAAGTTTTAATTAAAAAAAATTTTAATCAATCAAGTTTTAATGGTTTTCAATAAAATTGCTTAAAATTATATAATTAAAAAAAATTTAATTAGTTGATTTATTCTCAAATTGCACATTAAAAAATTATAGCGTGGATGTTTTTTTTTGAACCTTCGATCTGTACAATGCATGAAAATTAGAATTTTTTCATTTTGTAGTTTACCTATATTTATTTTTGAATTAGAAAATAAAAATCATTCTTTGTTTTTTTCCAATTAATTTTAAGGGTATTTTTTTAAAAAATTGAGAAGATTTCCAAAATTGTCAGAAAATAATCCGGAAGATTTTAACGCATTATTGTAATTTTGCAGTATTTAAAAGTTTTAGAGAAAACTCAAATGATTTAAAAAATGATTTAGAAGTTTTAAAAGAATTTAAAAAAATGGTAATGAATTTTAAAAATATTCCATAACATTTTAAACAAATTTTAGGTTTTTGAAGATTTTGAAATCAAATTTTGAAACTTTTTAAGCATTTTGAAAGGCTGAAAAAGAAGAAATAAATTTGACAAAAATTTAATAAACAGAATGAAACAGTATTACATATACAAATTTAAAAATTTTTAATTTATTAAATTATTTCAAACAAAAATGTATTTTCTACTATAAAAGATGGCTTTTTAACAAAATACGGAAAGTTTCAATAAAATAATTTAATTTTTAAGACAAATTCCCGAGGAAAAAGTGTCATAGTTTGTATGTTAACCAAAAAATTATGAAATTTTTATAACAAAAAAAAAAAAAAATAAGAATGTTTAAACCACAAAAAGAATTTTCATCATATAAAGATTTTTCACTCAGAAGAAAAATTTAATCCAAATTGTTTAAACTTCAAGCCAAAAAACGAATTTTCTCTACAAAAGTTGAATTTTTAAACAAAAAATGCGACTTTAGCAAAAAATTAATTTTTCACGACACTGTTGCATTTTACCCAACAAAAATTAAATTTTACACTAAAAATTTTTTTTCAAAAAGACGAGTTTTCAACTAAAAATTTGTTTCCTCCAAAAGGCCAATTTTCAATTAAAAAATATCAATGATAAATAACGGAAAAGTTACATCTTCTGGTGAAAAATTAATTGTAAAAAAATTGTATATTCCACTAAACAGTTAAATTTTTCACCAGACATGAGCGTTCAATATAAAAAAAATGTTAATAATGTAGAAAGATTTTAAAAATTTTAAAAATATTTTAATGTTTTCACAAAGATTTAAAAATATTTCAAAGATTTTTAAGATTTAAAAATATTTTACAGATTTCAAAGTTAAAAAAATATTTTAAGGATTTAACAAAAGTTTCGAAAAATTTCAAAATATTACAAAAACATTTCAAGATATTTAAAAGATTTAATTGATTCAACACTGATTTTAAAAGGTTTCGAAGATTTAAAAATATTTTAATAAAATTCACAATGATTTTTTTTAATTCCTAGACATTTAAATATTTCAAAAAATTTCAAAGTGCAAAAAAATATTTTAATGATTTAAAACAAAATTCGAAAAATTTTTTAAATACACAAAGGTTTCAAAGATTTCAAAAAATTCCCAATAATTCGAAGATCTTAAAAGATTTTAGAATATTTCTAAAATTGAACAGATTTTAAAGACTTCCAATAATTTTAAAGGTCTCAAAAGGGCTTAAAGATAGTAAAAGATTCCTGAAAATTCAAATATTTCGTAGGATTTCGAAAGACTTTAGAAGATTTTAAGAATTTCAAAAGATTTCAAAGATATTAAAAAATTCGCAAGCATTCAGAGATTTCCAAAAAATTTCAAAGATTTTAAAGTTTGAAAAAGATTTTACAGTGATTTCAAAGTTTAAAAAATATTTTTAGGATTTACCAAAAATTTTGAATAATTGCAAAATATTTTAGAAATATTTCCAGATATTTAAAAGATTTCAAAGTGCAAAAAAATATATTAATGATTTTACAAAAAATTCGAAAGATTTCGAGATTTCAAAGATTTTACAGATTCTAATATTTTAGTTTTTTTTTTAATTTCTGAAAAATTGAAAGGATTGAATAAGAGTTCAATGATTTGACAGGGATTTCAAAAGGTTTCAAATATTTAAAAATATTTCGAAGAAATTGTCAATGATTTCAAAAGATTCCCAAGCATTTAAAGATTTAAAACGACTCCACAAAGATTAAAAAAATATTTTAATGCTTTTTAAGGTGATAAAGAGTTTTAAAGATATTCAAAAATTTCTGAGAATTTAAATATTTCTGAGGATTTCGAAAGATTTTAAAGGCTTCAAAATAATTCCAAAAATTCAAACAATTTCAAAATATTTAAATGATTTTTAATAAATTTTGAAAGTTTTTAAAAGATTTCAGAAATATTTCAAGATGTTTAGAAGATCTAATTGATTTCCCACAGATTTCAAAAGGTTTCAAAAATTTCAAAATATTTTAAAGAAATTCACAAAGATTTTTTAAAAGATTCCCAAGCTTTTAAAGATTTCAAGAGATTTCAAAGTGCAAAAAATACTTTAATGATTTAAAAAAAAATTTCACAAAGGTTTCAAAGATTTCAAAAGATTTCCAACAATTCAAAGATTTTAAGAGATTTCTAAGATTCCAAAGGTTTCAAACATTTTAATATTTTAGAATATTTTGAAAAGTTACGAAAAATTGAAAGGATTGAACAAGATTTCAATGATTTGACAGGGATTTCAGAAGGTTTCAAAGATTTCAAAATATTTCGAAGAAATTGTCAATGATTTTAAAAGATTTCTAAGCATTCACAGACTTAAAAGTATTCCACTAAAATTTTAAAGATAAAAAAATATTTTATGATTCCACAATGATTTTAAAAGATTTCAAAGATTTCCAACGATTTTAAAGGTGATATAAGGTTTCAAAGATATTAAAAAATTTCTGAGAATTCAAATATTTCTAAGGATTTCAAAAGATTATTAGATTTTCAATAGATTTCAAAGGTTTTAAAAGATTCCCAAAAATTCAAACGATTTTAAAATATTTCAAGAATTTTAAAGATTTCAGAAATATTTCAAGATATTTCAAAGATTTAATTGGTTTCCCATAGATCTCCAAACGTTTCAAATATTTCCAAATATTTTAAAGAAGTTCACGATGATTTTCTAAGAGGTTCCCAAGCTTTCAAAGATTTTAAAAGTTTTCGAAGAGCAAAAAAATATTTTAATGGTTTGAAAAAGCTTCAAAATTTAAAAAAAAATCTCAAAGATTTCAAAGATATTAAAAGATTCCCAAGAATTCAAAGATTAAAAAAAAATTCTAAGATTTCAAGGGTTTTAAAGATTTTAAAGATTTCACAAAGATTTTAAAGTTGAAAAGTATTGATTTAGAACACAAACTTTTTAAAGGATTTAAACACTGCAGTTTCAAAAATTCCTAAAGGTTTCAACGTTCTCAAAAGATTCCCAAAAATTAAAAAATTTCAAAAAATTTCAAAGATTAAAAAAATTTTTTAATATTTTTAAAGATTTCACCAAGATTTAAAATATTCAAAAGATATGACAAAAATCTTCAAAGAATTTAAAGACATTAAAAGATCTTAAGAGATTCCCAATAATTCAAAGATTTCAAAAGATATAATAGATTTTTAAAATTTCTCACAGTCGGAAAAGGAACCACAAAAATTAGCTAAATTCGGTCAAAACAGAGAAAATGGGAAATTTTTAACAAAAATCAGGTAATAATAGGGAAATAAAATCTTTTATATAAATTTATTGTAAATACAATGCTTAAGTCAATATTTTTCTTGTCAGAAAAAAGCCGTTAATTTTTCAAGCCAAAAATACACATTTTTTAAGAAAAAGCTGAAAGATGATTTTTTTATCGATATTCCAATTTTTAACAAGTTCAATTAAACAAAAAATTAAGCGTTAAAAAAATATTTAAATTCTCAACCAAGAGAATTAATTTTCAACAAGCAAGATTAATTTTCTATCACAAAAGTTGAATTTCATGAAAATACATTAACTTTCTGCACGGAGATTTGAAAAGATTTTTAAGATTCAAATTTCAAAAATTTTAGAAATTTCACAACATTTTAAAGATTTCAGAAAAATTCAAAGAATTTTAAAGATTAGATAAAGTTTCTGAAATTTCGAAAGATTCACAAAAATGCAAGGACTTCTAAAGCTTTTAAAAGATTTAAAAATTTTTTAAATATTTCAAGATTGTGAAGATTCCGAAAGATTTAAAATATTCCAAAACATTTCAGAAGATTTCGAAGATTTCAGAAATTTTAAAGAATTGAAATAGATTTCAATGATTTCATGGAGATTTCAAAAGATTTCATAAATATTTCAAGATATTTTAAAGATTTAATTTATTTCATACAGATTTCAAAAGGTTTCAAAGATTTCAAAATATTTTAAATAAATTTACTATGGCTTCAAGAGCTTCCCAATCATTCAAAGATTTCAAAAGATTTCAAAGATTCAAAAATATTTTAAAAATTTCTAAAGATTTCAAAGATTTTAAAAGATTTTAAATATTTCAAAAGATTTCACAAGAATTTTTAAATTAAAAAATATTTTAATGACTTCACAAACATCTCAAAAGATTTTAAAGATTACAGAAGGGTTAAAAGATTTAAATTTCTAAGATTCCAAGATTTTCTGTCAAACAGATGAAGTTTTAACCAACAAAAAAAACTTTTTACCAAAAAGTCGATTTTGGATCTCTTCATTTTAAAAATAATAATTAATTTTCAACTAATTTGTGTGATATTCTTTTTTTCTAAAGATTCATTATTTTAGTTAAAAAATCATCTCTTTGGTTGAAAATTTAATTTTTTTGTTACGAAACGAATTTTTGTCGTAGAGAATTATTTGTTAAAACTATTTTTATTAAATGCAACTGCCTTTTATTTCATATTAAAATATTTTTTGGTTAAAAAGTCAACGACTTGATTTAAAGTTATTGATATTTTTTGGTAGAAAATTCAACTGCTTTGTGAAAAAAATGGTTTTTTTTTGCTGAAAAATTAAACAATATGGTACAAATCCAAACAATTTAAGTCGAAAATTAAACTTTTCTATTAAAAAATATTTTTTTTATCTGAAAATTTAACTATTCCATTTTTCGTGAAAATTTTTTCTTTATATGTTGAAAAATCAACTATTTTGTGGAAAATTTATGTATTTTATTAAAATTTCGTCTTTTCGGTTGGAAAATTAATTTTTCTTTTTTGAAAACACATTTTATTGGTTGAGGGTTCAACTATTTGCATACAATCTTTGTTTAGTGGTTAGACAGTTTCAAAAATTAATTTTGTTGTTGAAAATTTAATTTTTAACTAAAAATTGTATGATTACGATTTTGGCTTAAAATGAACTTTTTTTAATGAAAAGTCAAACAGAATAGTTTAATTTGCAATTTGAAAAATTAGTTTGGAACTACAAAATGAAATTTTAACAATCTTGTTGAATTTTTAAGAGAAAAAGGAAACTTATCTACAAAACAGAACAATTTTTAACCCGAAAAAATGAATTATAAACCAGAAAGATTATTGTTCTACAAAAAAGAAGAATTTTTAACAAAAATGTTTAATTCTGAACCAAACCAGATTAATTTTTAATTATTTATGATTTACAATTGGATTACACCCCTCAACAGACAAAACCTACAAGTTTGAATATTGCTATTCTTTTTTGGCCCCTCAAATTAAAAAAATTCGAAAATTAACCCTTTCTTATATTTTTAAATTTGTAACAGGAAATTTTTAATAATTTTAATCGAAAAATATTTATAATCAAAATCCTCCTATTTTCCTATTTTCCTATATTTCAAGTTTCAATAGTTCCTATTTCTGGAATTTTAAGGTTCTTACTTCCAAATATTGTTAGTTTAACTTCTTGAGTTTCAAAGGTTTGTTCCTTAACAATTTTAAAACTAGACATTTTTTATTCTTTCAAGGTTGCCCCTCAAATTAAAAAAAAATTAAAATTTTGGATGATGCCCTCAAACAAAAAAATTTACAATTTTGAATAAATTTATTTCAAATTTAGGGTTATAAAATGTATTTTTCATTTGGCCCCCGAATCCCGAGTGATTCGAAAATTCAACCTCGTCCAGTATTTTGAAAATTCTAATTTGTAAATTTTGAATAATCCCCATTGATCAAGATTTATAAGCGTAAGCCTGCTATTTTACAAAATTTCAAGCCCTAATATTTCCTATTTCTGGAATTTTGTCGTTCCTGCTTCCAAATATTAAATTTTATTCACATTCTTATTTTAGCCCCCCCCCCCCCAGATTGTTAGAAAATCACAATTTTGAATAATTCCTATTTCGACATTGGTTCAACTTTGTAAGTTTCAAAGGGTTATTCCTTAATAATTTTGGAACAAAAACATTTTTTAAGTTTTCATGATGGCCCCACAAATTTGAAAAAATTAAATTGTTAACAAGACTCCAAGTTTTTAATTTTAAGTAGTAATTTCGAATTAAGGTTTACATAAGATATTTTTAAATTGCCCCCCCCCCACCCTCAAGTTTCAAGCAATTCGAAAAGAGCCCGGTGCTATATTTTTAAATTGAAAATTGAAAATTTTTAATCATTTCAATAAAAAACATTGATACGCGTATGCCTCTTATCTTCCTTTTCAAGTCTTAATATTTCCTATTTGTGAAATTTTATGGTTCCTGCTTCCAAATATTAAATTTTATTCTCATTATTATTTTAGCCCCCCAATTTGATAAAATCACTATTTTCAAAAATTCCTATTTCGATATTTGTTCAATTACGTAAGTTATAAAGGTTTCTCAATTAAAAACTTTGAAACAAAAATATTTTCGAATCTTCCAAGCTGGCCCCCCAAATTTGAGAAAATCAAATTTTGAATAAGACTTAATGCCTTTAATTTGGAGAATTTATTTCAAATTTATATTTACAAAAGATATTTTTTAATTGCCCCCCCCCCTCCCCCAATTTCGAGTGAATCAAAAATCAGCCCCATGCTATATTTTGAAATCCGGAACTAAAATATTTTTCGAAATTTGGAGAAGTGGAGGACGGTTTATTCTAGCAAACACTCCTTTCCGTTTTGAGCACTTGAGTTTCGAATGATTGTAGAGGACTCGATGTTTCCCCTGGTCTTGCTATAATAAAATAGAAATTTTTATTTTCTCTGGCCGACCTTTTTTTCAAGATCCGTCGAGTGTGTACTTTTCTACCCCTCATTGGATTCTCCACCCCTAACTGGATACAAAAAAATCCCTTCAATTTCGTTTCGTTCGCAAGCAAAGAAACGGAAACATGTAAGAGGGGAGACAAAATGTAACAGGCGGTTTTTTCACCCATTGGGGGCTCTACTTGCCGGAGAAGCCTCAGCTGAGAAAGTGATTTAAAAAAAATGTTGGGGATGTCAACGTGCCAAAAGAGCTCTGTAAAAGAAAAAAGATAGAAAGGGGGCTAATCTTAAAACGATTTCATTTAAAGGGCAGATGGAGGAAGAGAAAAGAGAGAGGGAGAGAAAAACATCTTATAATTCAAGAATACATAATATAGGCATTAGGTAATAATTTGAATTACAAAAATATGCGCGAGAAAAAACCGAAAAATGCGAAAATTAAATTTTGTGTCTTTTCTCGACAGCGGGATTCGAACCCGCTGAAGCGTAGCTTTTTGGTTCCGCTATGAGTAATCCAAGCACGCTACCATCTGAGCCACATAAACTAATCGAAGATTATTTTTGTGATATATCAATTTTCTAACTTTTAATTATGCAAAAAAAATCGAAATTATTTTTCCAGTCAGCCCCCCTCCTCCAGGAATTTTTTGAAAAGGAAATCTCTAATGGTCTTATTAATTGAATGCTTTTTGTCGAAAATTAAAATACTTTGTTTCAAGTTAAGCTCTTTTAGTAAAAATTTATACTGCTAGATAGTTTAACTAATTTGTAAAAAAAATTTTTTTAGATTAAAAAATATTATTTTTTTATCTGAAAATTTAACCATTTTATTTTTGGTTGAAAATGGATCGTTTTTTATTGATGAATACAGTAATTGATAAAAAATGGAACAACTTTGTTGACATTTTATTTTAAATGGATGAAAATTAAACCATTTGGTTGAAAATACGTTTTTGTTCTTGAAAATTAATTGTTTTACTTAAAAATTAGCTATTACATTTTTAGCTAAAAATTGAACGTTTCTGGTTGAAAATTGAATTATCTGATTAACGGTTGAATTACTTGTTGAAATTAAAAATCTTTTTGTTCAAAATTAAACCATTTTGTTGAATTTTTTTTTCTTCGGTTGAAATAATCAATTTTCTTAAACTAAAAATTTTACATATTTATTTTCAGTTCAAAGTAAACAATTTTAAGAACTATAAAAAATTCATTTTACTAGCGGAAAAGTTAACTATTTTAGATCAAAATTATGTTTTTCAACTGAAAATTTAAACATTCTATTTTTGGTCAAATATTTATAGTTTTTGGTTAAACGTCGCTTTTTATTTAAAATTATAGAAAATGTGATTAAAAGTTAAAGTAATTTAGTTAGAATTCATTTTATTCGTTCAATATTATTTATACTAAAAATTTAACTATTTTATTTTTGTTTGAAAGTTGATTGCTTTTGGTTGAAGAATAAAGTAATTGGTTAAAAATAAAACAACTTTGTTAAATATTATTTTTTTTGTAAAAATGAAACTATTTGGTTGGAAACACGTTTTCTTTTTCTTACCAATTATTTATTTTATTTCAAATTTATCTATTACATTTTTAGCTAAAAATTGAACGTTTTTGATTGAAAATTTAACTATTTGGTTCACCGTGGAATTACTTTGTTTATGTTTAAAATGTTTTAGTTCAAAATTAAACCATTTTGTTAAATATTCTTTTTTCTTTGTTTAAAATATATATTTTTTTTAGACTGAGAATTCAACAATTTTATTTTTAATTCAAAGTAAATAATTTTTACTTAAACTTTCAACCAATTGGTTTAATGTGGAACTACATTATAAAAAATTCATTTTACTAGTTGAAAATTTAACTATTTGAGATCAATATTATGTTTTTTAACTAAAAATTTAAACTTAAATCTTTTTCAAATTATTTATAATTTTGACTTGAAGTTCGCTTTTTATTAAAAGTTATAGAAAATGTGATTAAAAGTTAAACTAATTTAGTTAAAACTCCTTTTATTTCTTGAAGATTTATTTAATTAAACATTTAACTATATTGTTCAAAATTATTTTTTTTGCTTTAAAATTAAATTTTTAAACTGAAAATCAACCCTATTTTTGGTTAAGAATTGGAAAATTCCAATATTTTGTTCGAAATTCTTTTTTTTTTGCATTGAAAATTAATTTTTCCGACTAAAAAATTGACTGTTTCGATTTTGATTGATAATGGATCGTTTTTACTATAATATTTAACTGCTTGTATTTTTTTTAAATTTCAATAAAAATATTTAAAAATTAAAGAAAAATTATGAACTGAAATATCTCAAAATAACAGAAATTCATTTACAGATTTTCCAGCACCATTTGACTTAATTTTATAATAATAACTGCATTGTTGAAAATTCCTCTTCTTTGGCTGAATGTTGGAATACTTGGATGAAAATGAATTTTTTTTAGTTAAAAATTTAATGAATTTAGTTCAAAATTTACATTTGGTGAAAAATTTATCTTTTTTAACTGAAAATTTAATTATTTCATTTTTGAATGAAAATGGATAGTTTTTAGATGGATATTCAACTATTTGGTTTAAAATTGTGTGCTTTAGTTGAAAATTATTTATTTTTTACCAACTGAAAATTAAAATCTTCGATTTTTGTTTAAAACATTATAATGTTTGGTTAAAAATTCAACAATTTGATTGAAAATTTATTTTTAATTCTTCAATTGGTAAAAAATTAATCTTCTGGGTTAACATTTTCTGGTTTTCCCTAAAAAACTGAAGTACATGGCTTAAGTTTAAGTTAATTTTTTTATTAATTATTAATTTATTAATTTACAATATAACTATTTTATTTATTTTTTTATTGAAAATCATGTTTTTCAACTAACAATTTAACTTTTTATTTCTTGTTGAACACTCATAGTTTATAATTGAAGATTCAAGTATGAGGTGGAAAATTGATACATTTTGTTAAAATATAGTCTTTTCAAATAAAATTGATTTTATTGATTGAATGTTGAACCACTTTGTTCAAAATTTATTTTAATTGGTAAGGATTTTTTGGGCATTTTAAATTGATTTTGTTAGCGGAAAAAATATCTATTCCATTTTTGTTTAAAAAATGGTTGGTTTTAGTTGAAAGTTATACTAATTTGTTAATATTTAATTTTTTGGGCTGAAAATTGAAGTATTTTCTTCAAATTTTTGTTCGTTTTGTTGAAAACTGGCGTACAAGTACTTGTTTGAAAATTGAACTACTTGGATCAATTTAAATTTTTTCAGTTGAAAATTGTACTATTTTGTTGAAAAAATTTTTTTTCGATATTTTCTTCTAACTGAAAACTGAAATATTATATTTCGATTTCATTATCTTTATTATTGATAGTTTCTTAGTTGAAGATTCAGTTATTTGAATAAAAATAAAAATTTATATTTTTAGTGTATGTTTTATCTTTTTCAACTGAAAATTCGACTTCTCCATTTTTGGATGAAAATTCATTAACTTAATTAGGCATTCGTTTATTTCTCTCTAAGTTTATCTTGTAGTAAAAAGATGCTGAAGGTTCAACTATATTATTAAAAATTAATTTCTAAGCTTAAAAATAGAATGATATAAAAAAATTTCTGAATAAAAATTAATTTGCTCAACTGAAAATTTAACTAGAATTGTTTTAGCTGAATATTAGTATTTTTTTAAAGATACAACTTCTAGGTAAAAATTGATATATTTTGTTGAAATTTGTACTACATTTCAAAAATGGTTAGAACAATTTTCTGGCTTTTTTTGTATGCTAAAAAATTAACATTTTCATTTTACGTAAAAAAATAATCGCTTTAGGTTAAAAACTGAACAACTTGATTGAAAGTTGAACTACTTTGTTCAAATTTAACTTTTTTGGTTTAAAATTAAACTAATTTGTTGAAAATTGTTGTTTTATTTCAATATTTTTTTTCAACTGAAAATTGAAAGTTTATATTTAGATTTGAATATTGATATATTTTTAGTTAATTAATTTCTAAGCTTAAAAATAGAATTATTTTTGAAAAAAATGCTAAATAAAAATTAATTTTCTGAACTGAAAATTTAACCAGAATTGTTTTAGCTGAAACTTGAAAATCTGAAATTCGAATAAAAATAAAAATTTGTATTTTTTGCAAATATTTTATCTTTTTTAATTGAAAATTCAATCACTTGGTTTAAAGTTAAATTACTTTCTTTAAAAATAATTTTATTGATTAAATATTAAGCTAACTGTTTGAAAATTTGTTTGTTGTTTTATTTTTTCAACTAAAAAATCGACATTCCATTTTTGGTTCAAAATTCGACAATTCAATTAAACATTTGTTTATTTCGTTACAAGTTTATCTTTTGGTAGAAAATTATTGTTGCTAAAAATCTCGTTAAAAATGGATAAATTTTGGTTAAAAATTCAAAAACTCAATCGAAGATTAAATTACTATCAAAAAAATCAATTTTCTTGACTTAGAATTAGATCATTTTGTTGAACAATCTTTTTCTGGTTCAATATTAAAAAGTTTTCCAATTGAAAATTTAACAAAGCAAATATTTTTTTAAAATTGATATTTTTTAAAACTATAATTGAAAAAAAAAAATTTTTTCTTCTTGAAAATGAAAGGAAAAAAACTTTAATAAAAATACGAACTTATTTATCAAAAAATACGATCCGCACTTTATTTTCAGCGCCACCTGACTCTAATTTTCCACGCTCTCGTTTCACCTTCATTTTCAATGGCTTCATGCCACCGTTCAAAGAAACTCTTCTTACTGGTACAGTAATTACAGAAAAGAAAAAAACGTAATCTAGTCATTACACAGCGCTACTTTAGTACTTTCTCGAAGTAGATCCCGTCTGTTGCCGGCACGCGTCCACAATGCAGAAATGGTACAAGAAATATGGGGTGGTTGTGGGAAGTTGGAGGGGGGAGGAGGGGGGCG
>NC_046661.1:125242948-125281324 GCF_010883055.1 Belonocnema kinseyi
AGACAGGTGCATCGCACTGCCAATTATATTTCGGAAGGGAAAAAACGAGCTGTGCGTAAAAACAGAAAAATAAAAAGTGGGTGAAAAAAAGGGAAGAAAGAGAGAGAAAAAAATCGTCTTGGGCCTCAGGATTCAGGATGTTTTTTCTATACCTCGAAAATACGATAGAAATCGATAAAAGAGAAAAATGTGATAAGGAAATTGGGAAAAGGTTAGGAAATTGGAACAAATTTTGAGAATGCGATTTTTGGAAAGGTAGGGTTTTTCCAAATTTGGATTTTTGAGTTTTCAAATTTTTGGATTCTGCCTCTTGGGTTTCACTTTTTTTTGTTTTACTTTCCCTATTGCCTTCTGTTTTGCGTTTTTCTTTTTTTACATCTCTTCTTTTCTTTTCTTAATTTGAAATTTTGAAAAATTGTACAATTTGCAGAGAGTGGGATTTTCAACAAAATAATTCAATTTACAATAAAATAGTTTAGTTTTCAAATTTAGAAGACTTTTATCTTCAGAAGACAGTAGAATTTAAAATTTAAAAAGTTAAATTTTGGAAACAAAAGTTTATTTGCAACAAGAAAAAATTAATTTTTGACATACTAAAATGAATTTTTAATCGAGAAGATTTTATTTTCTACCAAGAGATAAATTAAAAAAAAATATATTATAAATTTTGCACTATAAAGTTGAATTTTCAATCAACTGAAGAAGATTAATTTCTATTTCTATTTCTGAGGTTTAAACAAAATACTTGAATTTTCAACTAAAAAAGATAAAATTTCATTAAAAATGGAATATTTAAACTGAAGGTTAAAAAAATTTTTGATTGAAAAAAATTTTCATTACTAAATAAAAACAAATTTTTAACAAAATAGTTCAATCTTCAAGCAAGAAGTTTAATTTTCGACCAAATGGTAAAATTTTCAAGCCAAAAAGTAAAATTTTCTGCACAGCAGAATTTTCTTATTAAATAAAAATAATTTTTAAAACTATTTAAATTCTTAATTTAAAAGATGAATTTTCCATCAAAAAAGGCAAATTTTCATCTAAAGAAAAAAGAAAAATTTTGTACCAAAAATATAAAAGTTCAATATTCAGTTAGAAAGATTAATTAAAAAAAAAATTTACTCAAAGAAACTAATGTTTAAGTAAAAATAGAATAGTTAAATTTTAATTGAAAAAATTATTCTTAAACATAATAAAATAATTTTCCAACTAAAGAGATGAATTAAATTTCTATTAAGAAAGATAAGTCGAAATAAATTTTTAACAACGTAAAATGATGAATCTTTAACTAATAAAATAGTTTTTATATCAAAGACTTAAAAAATATTACTTCCCACTAAAAATAAGATTTTGAACAAAAAAATTAAATTTTGAACCCAAAACATACATTTTTAACAAAACATTTGAATTGTCGACTTAAAAAGAATAAACTTTTAACCAAAAAATAACTGAATTTTTTGTTTTTTTCTCTAAATTAAATCAATCCGCATTTGAGCTAAGCAAAAAATTAAATTAATTAATTTTGCATTTAAGCGAGAGATAAAAAATGTAAAAATAGGGGAAAAGTAGAAGCTTCTGACTTTTTAACCAGAATAGTCCAATTTTCAACTAAAAAACACGATTAAAAAAAAGTTGAATTTCTGAACAGGAATGATGATTTATTTGACCAAATAATCTAATTTTTAACCAAATTAAAAAATTTCCACCATATTTGGCCACGTGTGCACCAAAAATATAATAGTAGATTTTTCAAACAAAAAGAATGAACTGTTAACCAAAAATAGTTAGATTTCAATATTGAGTTCTATTAATCCTTGTTGTATTTAAGCAAAAAACGGAAAAAATGAAAACAGTTGAACTCTCTTCAAAACGGGGGAAAAAAGCTAAATTCCTTAAAAAGGGAAAAAGGGAAATAAGGGAACTAGGTAAATAGGGAGAAATAACTAAAATAGGGAAAACATGGGAACTAGGGAACTGGGGGGAAATAGAAGAACTAGTTTGGTATTTAAAATTTGTGTGTAGATAATACACATCTGGAGGAAAAGGGAAAATTGGCAAAATAAGGTAAATAGGGAAAAAGGAGAAATAAGGGAACTATGGCGAAATAAGTAGAATAAGGGAAATACAAAAATAGGGCAAATAAGGGAACTATGAAAGTAGGGGAAATAAGTGAAATAGGGGAAATAGGTTGGAATTAAAAACAATTTGGATAATACACATCTGGGAAAATAAGGGAAATGGTCAAGATAAGGTAAATGGAGAAATAGGATAAATAGAAGACATAAGGGAACTATAGAAATAGGGAATATAGGTGAAAGCTTTAACAATGTTTAAAATTCATTTTTGATAACACGCATCTGGGGAAATAGGGAAAATGGGCGAAATAAGGACAATAAGGGAAATAGAGAAGTAGGAAAAATAGAGGAAATAAGTAAACTATGGATTTAGAGGCAATACGGCAAATTGAGGAAATAAAGAAACAATGGAAATAGAGGAAATTTTGCGACTAGGGGAAATATAAGAAACAGTTTGATATTTTAAAAAAATTTGATAAAACACATCTGGGGAAATAGGGAAATTGGGTGAACTAAGGAAAATAAGGGGGAAAAATTGGAAAATAGGGTAAATAATGGAACTATGTAAGTAGAGGAAAGAAGGGAAATAGGGCAAATAATTTGGTAATTTGAAAAAAATTGGCTAATACACATCTGGGAAAATCGGAGAAATGGGCCAAATAAGGAAATAGAGGAATAGGGAAAGTAGGGAAAATAAGGGAACTATGGAAATAGGAAATCTAGGGGAAAGTGTTATTATTTTTTTAAAAATATTTTTGATAACATACATTTGGGAAAATAGGGGAATTGGACGAAATAAGGCAAACAGAGAAATGGGAGAAGTGAGGGAACTATGAAATTATGGGATCTAGGGAAAAATAAGGAAAATAGTTCAGAATTTTTAATGCAATTTTTGATAACGCACATCTGGTGAAATAGGGTAAATGTGCAAAATAAGAAAAATAAGGAAATTGGAAAATAGGGGGAATAAGGAAACAATGGAAACAGGGGAAATGAGGGAACTAGGTAAAGATATAAGAAATAGTTTAATATTTTTTAAACAAATATTGATAATACACATGTGGGGAAATAGGGAAACTAGACGAAATAAGGATAATAGAGAAATAGGAAAAATGGGGCAAATAAGGGAACTATGGAAGTAGGGGAAATAAAGGAAATAGGGTAAATAGTTTGGTATTAAACAAAAAATGTGATAATACACATCTAGGGAAATAGGGGAAATGAAAAGAATAAGGGAAATAGAGGAATAGGGAAAGTAGGTGAAATAAGGGAACTATGGAAATAGGAAATCTAGAGGAAAGTGTTATCATGTTTTTTCAAACCATTTTTGATAACATACATCTGGGGAAATAGATGAAATGGACGAAATAAGGAAAATAGATAAATAGAAAAATATAGGGAAAATAAGGGAACCATAGAAGTAGGAAAAATAAGGGAAATAGTTTGATACTTTAAGAAAAATTTGGATAATACAAATCTGGGAAAATGGGGGAAATTGACGAAATAAGGGAAACAGAGAAATAGGAGAAGTAAGAGTACTATGGAAATAAAGGATCTAGGGGGAAATACGGGAAATAGTTCGGAATTTTTAAAACAATTTTTGATAACACACATCTAGGGAAATAGAGAAAATGTGCAAAATAAGGAAACTGGAAATAGGGAAAAGGAGAAATATTTTGAAATTTTTAAACCGTTTTTAATAACAGACACCTGGGGAAAAAGGGAATATGGGTAAAATAAGCAAAATAGAGAAACAGGACAAATAGGGGAAATAAGGAAGCAATAAAATTAGGGAAAATGAGGGAGCTAGGGGAAAATATTAGAAATAGTTTGGTATTTTAAAAACAAATGTTGATAATAGACATCTTGGGAAATAGGGAAACTGGGCGAAATAAGGGAAATAGAGAAATAGGGAAAATAGGAAGAAGAAGAAAACTATGAAAATAGGGAATCTAGGGGAAAATAAGAGAAACAGTTTGCAATTTCTCGAACCATTTTTGATAACACACATCTGGGGAAATAGGGGAAATGGACACAGTTAGGAAAATAGGAAAATAGAAAAAATGGAAACAATAGGAGAATAAGAGAACCAGGAAAATAGGGGAAATAGAGGAACAAGGGATTAAAAATGGAAATAGTTTGGTATTGAAAAAAATGTTTTTTAATAATACGCATCTGGGGATAAATTTAAAAGCACTTTCGATTATCTTTCCTTTGAAAAATACCTTTCTTGACTCCACCTCGGTACTTTTAATGTCGCGATGGTGAAACGAAGAAAAATAAAAAGACTGGGGCACCAGCTGAAAAAAGTTAATAAGCATGGCACGCGCCCTGCTCATTTTCTTTCTCACTCTTACTTTGATATCGTCCATGTGCCATCCTCTTTTTTCTCATTTTCTCAATCCTGCTTTCTATCACTCCCTCCCATCCACATTCGGACACATATTATAATTACAATTTCTTGAAGAAGAAATTTCTTATTAAGAAAGGGAAAACTGAACAATTTTTTATTTAAAAATTGCACAAATATACAGAATTGGAGTTAAAGTTATTATTCTGATTATTAAGAATTTTTTTAATAATAAAATTTAATTAAATAGTTCTGTCACAAATTTTAGACAAAATTTATTTATACAATTAATTATTTTGAATTTTTCTTAGAGGGTTATAAATAATTTTTAATAGAAAAAAAAACAAAATTTTATTGGCATTAAAGTCTAGAGTTTTTTCTTTTATTAAATTAAAAAAAATTATTGTAATTGTCAATAGCTGTTTATATAATACAAAAACTTATATTTATTTATATATTATTATTTATATATATTATTATACTATTTACTTCAAATTATTATTTTTATTTTTGAAGATTTTTCAATTCATTTATTTATTTTTAAATTTAAATTCATCTAGCTTGGTCAAAAAACGACTATTTTGTTAAAAAAAATTCATATATTTTGTTGAAAATTAGTTTTTTTGTTTAGTAAATTATTCTTCTTGGTTAAAAAATTATATTCTTTTGTAAAAAATTCAACTATTTGCTTGAACGCTAAACTATTTTCTTAAGAAATTTTGTCTTTTTATTGAAGATTCATAATTTTAATTGAAAATTATTCTCTTTTGCTAAAAATTACCTATTTTGTTAAAACTCGCTTTTTGGATTGATGATTAATTTTTTTAATTGAAAATTCATCTTTTCCAGTAGAAAATGAAAAAATTTGTGGAAAAATGTATATATATTTTTTTGAAAAGTTGTCTTTATTGGTAAATAATTATTTTTCTGGTTTAAAAATTAATCCTTTTTGATTAAAAATGCAAATTCTTGAATTAAATGAGTACTGAACTCTTTTGTTAAAAATTAACATATTTTAGTTGAATTCATCTGCTTGTTATTTTAAACTAGTATAATGTTTTTTCGTTAAAAAAACTCATTTTCTTTTTGCTTAATGACTCATCAATTTAGTTTATAGTTAACTATTTGTTTGTAAATAAAATTTTTTGTTATAAAATCAACTATCTTAGTAGGAAATTAAAATATTTGATTAAGAACTGCACTATTTTTTGGAAAATTTAATAAGTTGGTAAAAAAATTAACTTTTTTGTTGAAAAATCATATTTTCAGGTTAAAAACGTAACTGTTTTGTAATTATTTTGGAATTTTATGTTTTATAAGTAATTATTATTATTATTTATATATATATATATAAGTAATAAGTAATATAAGTAATTATTTTTGGCTTAGAAATTCAGCAATTTTGTTATTTATTTTTTTATACAGAATTGAATTATTTAGTTAAAAATCAATCCTGTAAAGTAAAAATGTTATGTTTTAGAATATTAGAATTTAATTGCTTGATAGGAAATTAATGAATTTGATTGAGAATTTGTCCTTTCTGGTCAAAAATTAATTTTTTGGGTTAAAACTCTAATTATTTGGAAAAAAATGTTTTCTTGTTGAATATTTATCATTTTAATTACGAAATTTATTTTCTTGTTTAAGAAATAAACTAATTTGTTGAAAGTTCGTTTTTTAGTTGAAAATTAATATTTTTAAGTTAAAATATAACTATTATATTTCTGCTTGAAAATTTATCTTTTTTAGTTAAAAATTCATTTATTCTATTGAAAACTGGTCTATTTTGTATTTGAAATTTATCTATGATGGTACAAAAATGTTACATTTTTGTAGTCGATATTTCACCTTTTCGCGTTGAAAATTGAACTTTTTGGTCAAAAATTCGTTTTTTTTTGTTTCAAAGTAATCTCTTATCTGGAAATTTAAATATTTGTCATAATTTTCACTGTTTGGTTTAAAATGTATCTGTTTTGACTGAAAAGTCATCTCTCTTATTTTAAAATAAACTTTTTTTTAAGTTTAACTTAACAGGTTGAAAATTCTACTATTTTGTTAAAATATGATCATTTTGTTGAAAATTCATCCTTCTTGCTCGAATGTAAACTTCATTGTTAAAAAATAAAATTGTTTTCGTAAAAAAATACAAAATTGTCTTTCGGGCTTGAAATATAGATTATTAATTTAAAATTTCGATTTTAAATCTAACGAATTTGAAGTTTTCATAATAAATTCAATATGGTATGCGTTAATTTAATTCAAAAGAATTAATTTTCAAATTATGTTCCTATTTGCGGGCAGAACCATCCAATTTCTCCACCCCCTCGAGAGGGGGGCGAGGGGGGAGTAAAAAATGCCAAGAATTATAAACGTCTATTATGGACGTCCTCCAAGAAACAAATAATATTTTGGATGAGAGATCGAAGACCTGAAGAAATATAAGAGAGAAAAGGATAAAAAACGAGGAGAGAAAAGGAGAGCAAATGAGAAAGGGAGGGAGTTGGTGGCGTGCGACCAGCAGGTGTACGACCTCTTCATGAGGCCCATTTGGGCCTCCTCTCGAAAGTCTTTTCCATCTCTTCTTATTTTTATTCTTACACACTATTTTTCTCTTTTTAACTTCATCTTCTCACATGTTCCTTCTCACTTCCTCTTTAATGATCTCTATTCACTTCCGATTATCATTTTACGATCGGTGATAAAAAATTGCCAAATTTGGCGGGGCCTTTACTGGAACGATTTCGATCACGATTAAATAATCTGTCTGCGACCTTTTCAGAAACAATAGTCTTAAATTAATTTTAAATTAAATGAATAACTTTCCTTTTTCCTGTTTGAATTTTCAAACTTTCTGGCGCGCTCACTAGAGGCATTGCGTTTTTGTGAGTCCAACCTCTATTTACTTCTTACACACTCTATGACCTAATCGCTGTTGCAGTTTTGTTTTAATCGGCTGATTGATTATTATTGCTCGTCATTTTAATTACTTCAAAATCGCTTTTTTGTTTACTATTTTTACTAAAAATGTAGTTTCGTCATTAATTTATAATTATAAATTAATATAAAATTCTAAATTTTCAGCAATTTAAAAAAAATTCTTATTGGTTAAAAATTGGTCTTCTTAAGTTAGAAATCATGTACTTTTGTAAAAATTGCTTCTTTTTTCATTAAAAGACAAAAGTGTATGGTTGAGGTTTCCACTAATTTGCAAAAAAACCATTTTTTTAAGATTCAACATTTAGGTTAAAAATTCGACTATTTGGTCACAAATACATCGTTTGGGATCGTCCACAAATTACGTAAGATGTTTTTCTTTTGTTTATATCGTTGTGTCCTTCTCAACTTCACAGCAATTTTATGCTCGTCTTTATTCAAACAAAAGAAAAACGTCTTACGTAATTTGTGGACGATCCCTTTTTTCGTAAAAAATTAATCTTTGCAGTTGAAAAATAATATTTTTTTGTTGTTAAAAATGAAACCTGATGGTTAAAAATTAATCGGTTTTTGTTGAGGATTCTACAATATTTTTAATAAAAAATCAAATAGATCGTTTAAATTTGACCTTTTCTGTATAAAATTAATGTTTTTGGTTGAGGATTCATTATATTAGTTGAAAGTTCATGTGTTTTGTTGAAAATTTATCTTTTTTTGGTGGAAAGATAAACAATTACGTTTTATTTCAGATTTTATGTTAAAGACTTTTTGGTAGAAATCAAACTGTTTAGTATTACAAATCAAAATATTTTTTTTGTGGAAATATAAACTATTACGTCCTTTTTTTAGAATTCATTTTTTTTTGTTTGTTAAAAAATCAACTATTCCGTTTAAAGTTGAACTTGTTAAAAATTCATTTTGTTGTTTGAAGATTCATCATTATAGTTGAAAATTTAATTATTTGGTTGAAAATGTAACTAATTTGTTAAAAAATTTCAATATTTGGTTGAAAAGTCTACTTTTTCTCTGAAAATTTAACCATTTGGTAAAAAAATTAACTTCTCTGTTGAAAATGTATCTTTTTGGTTATAAATTAAACTATCTCGTTAACAATTTATTTTTTTATTGATTGAAAAATAAACTAATTTTTATATTTTAGGGTTAAATATTTTTTGGGGTGAAACTTTTTTTACATCAGAAATTTAATCTTTTAGGTTGAAAAATCGTCTGTTTAGTTCAAAATTTAACTATTTTATTGAAAAATTATTTTATTTTGTTTAAAATTAACTTTTTTAATGGAAATTTAACTATTCTATTTTTTGCTCCAAAATTAGTTTCTTTGTTTAAAAATGTTTTCTTCTCTGTTTTATTAAAAATTCATTTTTCAATCTGAATATTGGACTTACCTATTTTTTGTCAAAGACATCTTTTCTAGTTAAAAATGCATTATTTTGTTGGCAATTTTTATTTTATTAAACAAAATTAATTTTTTGGATTGAAAATTCCATTATTTTGAAATACAATTCTTTTGTTGAAGATTCATCATTTTAATTGAAAATTCATTTCTTTAATTAGAAATTAAACTATTTTATAAAAATTCGTCTTCTTTGGTTGAAATTTGATTTTATTAACTAAAATTGTAACTTTTCCACTTTTGCTTCAAATTTTTTGTTTTGGAGTTAAAAATACTTTTGGGCCAAAAAATCAACGTTTACATTTACGAAATTTGTCTTTTCGGATTAAAAATTTAAGATTTTGGATAAGGCTTTTTTTGCATTAACTGAAAAATGATTCTTTGTAGATAATTCAATTATTTTGTTGAAAATTCAACTTTTTCTTTTGAAAAATAGTTTGTTTTAGATGAAGATGAACTAATTTGTTGAACATTTTTATTTTTTGGCTTAGTTTGACTGTTCTGGATTAAAAATAAAATAAAATTTTTTTAAAAATATTAGATTTTTCAATAAGAATTCATTTTTTTGTCGGAGATTTATCACTTTGGTTAAAACTTTAACTATTTGTGCGTCATCTGTCTTAAAAATTGTATGTTAGAAGAAATCTACGACTTTGTCAAAAAATGGTTTCTTTTCCGTTATTAGTCCCTCTTCCTTATTGATTATTTCTTAATTTTTGTAATTATTCTTTTTAAATTTTAGTATTATTAGGTCTACATGGTCCAATTTAGGTAAATCCATCATTCAAAGTTAGAAATGTTCAAAGTTTGGTGAATCCAAAGTTAGAAATGTTCAAGGTGGGTTGCACCTAAAGTTAAATGTGTTCCAATCCGAGCAAATCCATGATTCACAGTTGAAAATGTTCAAATTTGATTCAATCCAATGTTAACAAGATTCAAACTGGTCCTGATAAAAAAAAGCACTTTGTTCTATAACAGTTGTTACAAGATGGTGACAAAACTGTTCTAGAACAAAGAGGTAACAGCGTTCTAGAACACTGTGAAAAAATTGTGACCGAACTGTTCTAGAACAAAAAGATAACATTGTTCGAGAACACTGTGACAAAATTGTGACAGAACTGTTCTCGAACTATGTAGCAGCACTGTTCTGTAACAGTTTCTGTGGAATTGTTCTAGAACAAAATGATCACAGACGCTCTATAATATTTGTTTCAAGTTTATTTTATAACTGTACCGTAACAGTGTTATATCGAAGTTCTAGAACCCTGTTACGAGTGTGTTCTAAAAAAAATTAGGAACAAAGATTAGTTCGCTAACACTATGGTCGAGCTGACCCTTGTGAATAGAAATTCTATAGCATTATCCTAGATTTTTTACAATGCAGCGTACCAAAGTTCTAGAATTGTTATAAATCGGTTGTCACAACGTTCTAGATCTGTTACAGATTTGTTATACAACATTTGTCATGGAGTTTTAGAATTCTTTTAGAAATTTTACAGATCGGCTGACACAGCGTTCTAGAAATGTTACAGATCTGTTCCGTAACCATGTTTTCTGGTATCCATTATCCAAAGTTAGAAATGTTTAAATTTGAGTTGATCTGAAGTAGGAAACATTCAAATGTGCTTACAATTTGTGAACTGTTCAAGAAAAATTCTACCGAATGTACAGGTGTCTCAAATTAGGTACATACATTATCCAATGTTAAAATTATTGTCCATCCAAATTTAAAATGGTTTCAGGTGTGGTGCATCAAAATTTAGAAATGTTCAAGGTAGGGTGCATTTAAATTCAGAAATGGGTTAATTTGTTTACATCCATTATCTATAGTTATAGATGATGCAGGTAGGGTGCAACCAAATTTAGAAATGTTCAAGGTGCAGTTCATTTAAAGTTAGACGTGTTCTAATCTGGATATATTTATTATCCAGAGTTGGAAATGTTCCAATTTTGGTGATTCCAAAAATAATAAGATTATCCAAGGTTTTAAATGTTCAAATATTGGTTCATCCAATGTTACAAACATTCGAATGTGCGGGTATCCAAAGTTGCAAATTCGTCCTGAGTTCAAATTCTTAGTGTATCCATGATCTAAAGTTAGAAATATTCATCAAAATTTAGAGGTTGTCGAATTTGGTTAAATCCATTATCTAGAGTCAGAAATGTTCGAAGTCGTGTGCATCTATAGCGAGCAATGTTCAAGATGGGATGCATTTGAAGTTAGAAAAGATTAAGTTGGGGTACATCTGAAGTTCGAATTTTGTTAATTTTATCCTCAATATTATTTCAATCTAGTTGAAACTCAACGTTTTTCTTCACAATTAGCCATAGAATACGAATAAAATACAACTTTTTAAATATCAACAACATAATTCTGTTTTATAGGATCCCAAAAAAACCCCATAAGTTTAAAAATGGGGTTTGCGAGTTTTTTCGCTAATTAAGACTTTTTTGCGATTTTTTAATGCAAATTGGTTCTGGCACATAAGAAACCATTTCATACTGGTAATTAGAGTTTTACATAAATTGTTTAAACAATTTATCATTGTTTTTAGCCATTTTCTCATATAATGGAGTTAGAAAGACGCGGTTTTTTGACAAATTTCTCAATTGTTGTCTAATTTTCAATTAGAGGGAAGTTATAGTTCATTAATTTTAACAAGAGTGATTGTCAAAAAATGTATTATTATTGTTAGTAATATTCTATTAGAAAAATGCTGCAAAATTGCAGTTTAAAATATAAATTCACTTTTAGTCCAATATTCAATTGAGACTAGTTAAGTAATTAATTAGAGTCAAGAAAATCAATTGTTTAAACAATTGATTATTATTAATAATATTATGTTTAAATAATGCTAGAAAGATGACGTTTTTCCGAAATTTCGGGCTTTTTGGCGAATTTACAAATTAAGTGAGATAATAATGAATTGAAGTTAACAAAAATAATTGTTTAAACAATTTATTATTATTTTCAATAATTTTTTCTTTGTTTGTTTGGTAGAATGTTGCGGTTTTTTCTGAAATTTTCAACTGTTTGTATATTTTTTATTAAGCGTGACTTAATAATTATTTAGATTAAGCAAAAATAATTATTTAAACAAATTATTATTGTTTATGACCATCTTCATCTATATCTATACCTAATAGTTGCGGTTTTTCGGAAACTTGGTTTTTATTCAATAAATTTTGCATCGCCTGTTTATTTATGATGAAATAAAAAGTCAACCACAAAAAATGATGTTTCAAATAGTATTGTTGTATTCTATACGATCGGTGTAGAAAATTTGAAGTACATTTTAAATATCTGTTGTATTTCAGAAAAATTTATTCACAAAAAAAAAAAGATATTACTAAAAATGTAGTTTCCTCTAATGTTTATTTATTAATTGTTAAAAACTAAGCAGGTAAAACAAAGTTCAAGATTTTATTAAAAAACACCACAAATTTCTAGCACTTATCAATGAAAAGATAGTTATAAACAATATAAAATTGTTTGAACAACAAACTGTTTAAAGAATAAAAAAATAATAAAAAACAAATTGTTTAAAGAAAGGTAAAAATTGCTGAAAAAACTATAACTATCAGACATTGCAATAGATGAAGATAGTAATAAACAATAATAATTTATTTAAACAATTATTTTTGCACCTGATAAATATCATTAAAAAAAAGATGCTTTTATTTTTGTGTGGATTCGAACAAATGTCTCGAGTGTCCCCATAAAAATAAAAAAAATTCCAATTCATTTTTGGACAGTAGCATGAATGATTAATTTCTTAAGTGTCCGAAAATGGTCTCAATAAGCGAAAAAGTATTATGATCTGACTTCTCCTTTCTCTTTTATGAACCTTTTGAGAAAATAAGTTGCAAGTCGTCCAAGCACGAAAGTATCCCGTGGTCGCAGCTCATTAGTCCATTATCGAATGCGATGATCGGCATTCGTTTGGTACTCGCTCGGCGCGTGCGTGCAGGTCGAAATGCGTGTGCGGTGCTTCAACATATCTTTATGGAAGGGGAAAGTGCATTGGCGCTCACTTTCAACTCACAAATACCATTTACAAAATTTTTTTTTTAACGAAAAATTAAATTCCCTTCAGGACATACCTAGAAATTAGAGTCAATGTTAGAATGATGAGAATGTTTCTAACATTAGCGCATCCTATTTTAGATGCCATGTTGAAATTTAAAGCATTTATTGTTTAAACAATTACGTATCATAATTATTAAATATTTTAAACAAAAAGAATTCAAGGAATACCTGTGAAAACCTGATAGAGTTAGGGAATTTTCGAAAAACTAAAGTTCAAGTCTATTTTATTTTTATGGTTAAAAATAGCAACTATTTGGTTTAAAATTCATCTTTGACGGTTGAATTCAACTATTTTTGGTATAAATAAAATCAGTTTTGGTTGAATTTGTGAAAAATTTATTTATTTAGGTGATGATTCGTCCTGCTATTTAACAAGTTCAAAATTCAATAATTTTTCTAAAAATTAGTTCATCTAGTTGAAAATTAATTGTATTAACTGAAAATCTAACTCGTCAATATTTGGTTCAAAATTTATTTTCCTAAGTTGAAGATTCAAAAATTTAATTTAAAATTACTGTATTTTAATTGGAAAATTCGCATTAGTGGTTGGATATTTTTAAGTTTCTTGGTGACTAATTTCTTTTTTTTTATTAAAAATTCTTTAAAAAAATAAAATTTTTAGTTGAAAATTCATGCACTTTGTTAAAAATATATCTATTTTTGAAAAAAATTCATCTTCTTGGTTGAAAATGGATCCTTTTGACCCAAAATCTGCTTTTTTTTAGAATGAATTTTTTTTGTATCTGAAAATGTGACTGTTCCATTTTTTGTAGAAAATTTATATTTTTTATAGAATTTAATCTTCTTCGTTGAAAAATCCATGTATTAGTTTAAAAAATAAATTTTATTTAGTTAAAGATTTATAATTTTAGTTCAAAATTCACTTTGAATATTCCTTCTTTTGATGAAAATTGATCATTTTTTATAGAAATACAATCTTTTTCGTTACAAAATATTATGTTTCGTAGAAGATTTAAATAAATTTATTTTTTCTTAAGAATTAATTTCTTTGGTTGAAAAAAAATCAAGTTAAAAATTAATTTCTTTGTTTGTAGAAAATTAATCTTTTAGCATGAAAATTCCTTTATTTGGACAAACTTAATTTCTTTGTTGAAAATTCATCACTGTAATTATAAAATTAATTTATTTGTCTGAAAATTCATTTCTTTTAAGCTGAGATTTAATTCTTTTTTGCTAAAGATGTAACTATTCTATTTTTGCTTGAAAATATATATTTTTAGTTAAATAAAATTCAATTGTCTGAAAATTCGTTTTTTATATTGTCTAAATTTTCCAATTATAACTGCAAATTGAATTATTTTAGCTTTTAGGTTAAAAATTTATTATTTTAACTAATAATTTAACTCTTCTATATTTGATTGAATTTTTTTTTATGGTTGAGCATTCATTGTTCTAGTTAAACATAAGTTTAATTTTCTACCAAACTGTTCAAATTTTATACCCGAAAAGATAAATTTTCTACAAAACAGTAGAATTTATTACATAAAAGTGTATTTAGAGCCAAATAGTTACGTTTTTAACTGTAATTATGAATTATTAATTTAAAAAAAAATTTTTTTTAAAGTACTTCAACTTTATGTGAAAAAATCGACGTTTTAACAAAAAAATCAATTCTTAACGAAGCATGTAACAGTTAATCATTCATAAAAAAATTGAATTTTTAACTAGAAATTAAATACTTTAAAATTAAGTTTGCAAACAAAAAATTGGACCTGAAACTAAAAAAACTGAATTTTTTAACAAATTAGTCGAATTTTTAATAAAAAGATGGCTTTTTAACAATAAGGTTATGTTTTCATACAAATAATTTAATTTTCCACCAAAAAGATGAATTTGCGTCAAAATTATTTAATTTTAAAGGAAAAAAGACGAATTATCTACCAAAAAAGTTTAATTATTATTAGGATAAATTTTCAACCAAGAAAATCAAATTTGTACCAAGGAAGACGATTTTTAAACCAAAAAGTTAAATTTTTAACCAAAAAAAAATGGCTTAATTGTCGATATAAAACATTTATAACAATTACATTTGTCATGAAAGAGCAATATAGTTTATAAAAATAACACTAGCAAGACTAACAAAGTACGTTAAAAAAAAAGTAACTAAAAATTTCAAAAATCGCTCAAAATTTGAATTTTTAAATAAAATTTGTTAATAACATTTACTAAATTATTATGACATGACAATATAGTTTATTGAAACATCATCGTCACGTGAAACAAAGCACATTAAAAAAAAGTTCCCCAAACACTCAAAAATTGCTTGAACTGCGGAATTGTTTATAAAATTTGTTTATAACTAAGACGTTTTACATGAAATGACAATATAATTTACAAAATTATCACTTGAAAGACTCAGAAAGTATGTTCACAAAAAGTTACTAAAACTCTTAAAAATTGCTCAAACTGTACATTTACTTATAAAATTTGTTTATAACAATCACAAAATTGTCATGAAATTGCAACACAGTTTATTGAAACATCACTTCCAAGTCAAACAAAGCACTTAAAAAAAACCTGAAACGCGCAAAAATTGCTCCAACTGACCATTTGTTTATAAAATTTGCTCATTACAATAAGAAATATATTCCATTTTGTCTTTATATGTTTTTATTTTACTTTAAATTTGATTAAAAAAGA
The DNA here is from genome assembly GCF_010883055.1 of Belonocnema kinseyi. Taxonomy (NCBI): domain Eukaryota; kingdom Metazoa; phylum Arthropoda; class Insecta; order Hymenoptera; family Cynipidae; genus Belonocnema; species Belonocnema kinseyi. The sequence goes on from NC_046661.1 coordinate 125,258,473, forward strand.
AAATCGCTTCATAAATATCCAAAACCACTTAAAACTCACCTGATATTGTTTATAACAATACAATTTAAAAAAATTTTTATGTATAATAAGCTATTAGGTTATGTTTCACAAATATTTAATTATTGATTAAACACTAATATCAATTATTTTGAATTAATTGCTTATTATTTTAGTAACAGTATCTTCAATTTTACGATTGTTATCAGATTTGTATATAAACAAAGTTAACAATAATTTTTTCTTTTAAAATCGGCCTCAAATGATGTCTTATAAATTTAGTTAGCTTTAATTTTCAGAATTTAAACAAGTTCAAATGCTAAAAATAGTCAAATAATGTATTTCTTTATAAAGTTTGGTTAAACAATCATCAAATGTTATCGATTCATAAACGAAAATCATTGTTAAATAACTGGTTATTAATTCCGTGAAAAATGCTTCAAAAGTTCTTGAAAATTCAGAAGTCAGTTATTTGCAGTTAATTGCATCGTAAAAATCAAGTTTGTACCTTCAAAAATAGCCAAATAGTGCATTTGTTAATTAAGGGAGTTTAAAAAATTGTTAAATTTTATTTAAATACCAAATATGATACTTTGGTTTTATTTTCAAGTAATATATAATCGATCCCATAGAAAAAATCTTATTTATTCCATTAAAAATACCTGAAATGGATATTTATTTATAAAAAATTCCTTTTAAAATAACAAATTATTTATTAACTTTTATTAATTCAATTAAAAAACTCATTTTGTCCATAAATTCTTTAAATTTAGTGCGAACATAATGCTGGTTCTTCGCAAATCCCCACGAAACTATTTTACATTCACTTATTTGTTTATAACAGATTGAATAAATTTTTAAACATTTGCATTGATGTTGGACATTTTTTTGGATAGTTTCTTTCAGTTTTTTAAAGATATTTATGAATGAATCGAAACGTTTTTTAAAAAACGGTATACTCCAAAAGTCAAATTTTTTCCATTTTTGTTATTAAATAAACAAAAATTTAAAAATCGGTTATGGCAGTATTATGCGAAATTTTATTAGCTCTCATTAAAAAAAAGTTAAAAGCAGATAATAATTGTCTTCTGGAAAACAATTTGTCCACGGACGTTTTTTTTGCACTACTTTGCGGCACACAGTGGGAGAGAATGCATTTTTTTCGTTCAAAAATGTCCAGAGACTTCAATTTTGTTCAGATTTTCAAATTAAAAAGAAATTAAAGTTCATTAAATTCTGAAGAGCTTGACGAACTGAACTTCTATCTGTCTATTTTTAAAATAATAATTTTTTCACATATAGTATAGAAAAACTGAAATTTTGTACATAACAATTTTTCGCGCTTTAATAATTGATTTGTTATAAACAAATTTGATGAACAAATTAGCAAAGAGGGTAATTATCGGTGAAAAAATTTTTTTGTTTGCTCAAAGTGCTTCATATTAATTTAGAAATTATATTTAATTACAAAACGAATTGAAAAGTTTATAATAGCCATTGTTATAAACAATTCTTGTGTGAAAATATTAAAATTTGAGATTTTTCCAAATTATATTTTCATTTAATCGCCAGAATACTTGAAGTCGTTCGGGCGATTGAAGGAAATTAAAATTGGAAAAAATCTGAAATTTTAATATTTTGCCACAAGAATTGTTCATAACAATGGTTATTATAATCTTTTAAATTAGTTTTGTAAATAAATGTCATTTCTATATTAATATAAAGCACTTTCAGTAACAACAATTTTTTATTTGCGATAATAAGACTATTTGTCAATTTGTTCATAAAAGTTGTTTATACAAATAAATGAATTAACATCAAATTATTTGTATTCTATGAGTCCCGAAACATTCACTTAAGACATTATTAAGTATTCCTTATCAGTTATTAAAGCGTAAAAAATTGTTATGTACGAAATTTCCGTTTTCCATACTTTGAGTGGAAAATTACACAGGACTGCAAAAAAATGAAAGCTCAAAAAACATCTTGAAACTATAAAACCCAACGATATCAATTTTTAAACCATTCAATCTTATATCTTTTTAGCTTGATAACCTTGAGATCGATAACATATAACCCTAAAAGCCATAACCTCAAAATTTATAACCTCTAAACTCATATATCTCAAATTCCAGTAAACTACAAACCCGAAATGCAGCAAAAACTAAAAAAACTTACACGCATATTTCAAATCATAAGTTCAGAGGTTTTAGCTTTATAATTCCATACGTCCACCACTTCGTAACCTCAAAAGCCATAAGCTCCATAACCCTGAAGTATATCCTAAGAAAATTGCATGCCTGAATATAACTCCGAATCATGTAGAATTTAATTTTAAAACCCGACATCCCCAAAATTCCACACAACCTAATACCTCAAAAGTCCATAATCATGTAAACCAAAAACCCTATATGCGTATAACTCAGAAAATCTATAATATTATAGCCCCATAACCGTAACAACAAATTTTCCTGCATCGTAATAATATACATTTAGCGATACCCAGGAACAACGACATGGATGCAGCAGGCTTCTGTTTTCTCTAGGGTGATTGATTAACGTGAGTCCCCTGACCTCTCTCAAATTTAAATAGCTTTATTTAATCGTATTTCTTATAAACTTGGGGCTCCAAAACTTAAATTCAAATATTCAATAAGGTCAAAATGTTCTGCATCGTAACAACGTACATTTAGCGATACACAGGATTATCGACATGGCTGCAGCAGGCTTCTGTTCCCTTTGAGGTGCTTGATTTACGTGAGTCCCTTCGCCTCTCACAATTCTCTGAGAGCTTTATTTAATCTTACTTCTTATTAACTTTGGCTCTCTAAAACTAAAATTAAAATACTTAATAAGGTCAAGATTACCTGCATCGTAATAAAAAACATTTACCGATACCCAGGAACAACGACATGGATGCAGCAGGCTTCTGTTTTCTTAGGGGTGATTGATTAACGTGAGTACCCTGACCTCTCTCAAATTTTAAATAGCTTTATTTACTCGTATTTCTTATAAACTTGGGGCTCCAAAACTTAAATTCAAATACTCAATAAGGTCAAAATGTTCTGCATCGTAACGACGTACATTTAGCGATATACAGGAACATCTACATGGCTGCAGCAGGCTTCTGTTCCCTTCGAGGTGCTTGATTTACGTGAGTCCCTTCGAGCCACTTATTCTTTTAGGATAACACCACTGTTTATAAAAGCCCAGATTTCGCTACTTCAAAATTGTACATTTGAAAAATAGTTCTCTCACGTCAATCATTTTTAAAAATTTGCATTTTTACATATCTAATCAGATATTTCTAATTCCACAACTGTTGCCTGACAGAATTACTGATTGATCTATGAGATTCATATAAATTTCTAATTTATCCAAAAAGAGACCTTCGACTTATTTGTTGTGATCCAAATTTGAAACCGACTGACGCCTATGTAAAGTGTATGGTAGCCATGCTCGGTTTGGTTGTATTCGGTAGGAGGGGAGGGGGGGCAGTAAATGTGGAAGAAGGCACCTTGCGATCTCGCGACAAGCGAGGAGACAGGTGCATTGAGATATTTGTGTCCTCCTTCTACTCTCAATTCTTACACTATATCCGTGTCGCTTCTGTAACTCGTCGTCCTCTCTTGACTTGAGACTCGCGATAACGAAAACGAAAATTTAAGGAGGTGCCCCGCGGCGTCGAGATACCAAGGGGCGACCGACACTCATTGCGGAAATATGGTAATTTTGATATCGAGCTTCTTTGTCTTTGTCGGATCGAAAATGACGTCGTTTCGTCGGTTAAGAATTTATTAAGAACTTTTTCTTCTTTTTTTTTTTTTTTTTTTTGATAATTAAACTTTTATCGCTCACTTTTTCAGTAGATAAAACCAATAAAGTGGCTAAATAATCTGCCAAGGAAAATAAAACTGAAAGTTAAATCAAGTTAGAAACTATCCGTATTAGAGCTTGTTTTACAATTGAAAATATATCACCTAGAAATTACAAAAAAAAAGAGTTTAACTAAAGTTAGAAGTGTTTCGATTTGGAAACATTTTTTCTCCAAACTAATGAATGTTTAAAATCTTAATAGATAGTCCATGAAAAACTATACCAATTTTTTGTTTGGGGGAGGGGGGTTCCACAAAATCCGCGGTTGGTAATAGGTTGGCGAGGGGGGGGGGGTCTAAGCAACATTACTTTATTTTAATTTGATTTAACGTTCAGAATTCCTCAAAATAAAACCAAGAATCCAACGACCAAATTTGAATAATCACTACAAAATGTTACTCTTGTAACTTCAATAAATGCCAACATTTTCCTAAAAGAGAAAAGAAAAAAATTGATCTTTTTGGATAAAAATAAAAAAAGAGGAAAGAAAAATAAGAAAGCAACCAACCAAATCCCCTTCCTTCTCTTTTTGTTCCTTTTGTCTTTTTTATTTTTATCAAATAACAATAGAAAAACATTTGTAAACATAATCACCAACGTTTCGGTACTCATACAGCACCCATATTAAGGTAAGACAAATTTGAACAGTAGGAACAGCAACAAACCATTGTTGTTTCGTTAATTTTCAACCAATTAATTTTCAACAACAACAAAAAGCTAATACAAATGTTGGTTTTAAAATGAAACTATTTTTATGAAAATGTAGCGAGCAGTAATCGATCAAGCAGGAGCAGCAACGAAACCATGACGGCACCCGAGAGCATCGTGATTTCGTTGCTGTTCCTGCCTACTCAATTTTTTTTACCTTGACATGGTATATATCTCGAAACTTTGATGTTTATTTTTTTTAAGATTTTATTTTATTGTGATTTAATAATAATACAATAAAAAACACGAAAGAAATAAAAAGAGAAGGAAGGGGATTTGATTGGCAGCCTTCTCATTTTTCTTTCCTCTTTTTTATTTTTGTCAGAAAAAATTAATGTTGTCTTTTCTTCTTTAGGAAAATTTTTATCTTTTTCAAAATGCAATAGGAACATTTTATGGCCACTGTCCAAATTTAGTCATCGGATTCTTGTTTTTATTTTCAGGAATTCTGCACATTAACTTGATTGTTGGATGTTTAAATAGGACTTCAATCTTATTTAAATATCTTAAAATTTCTTTTTAGATTAGAAAAACCATTCTAAAAGTACATATTGTAACTTTTTTAGTACGTTCCCAGTACCTTAATCAAGATAAGAAAAATTTGAGCAGGCAGGAACAGCAACGAAACATTATTGTTTCGTTAATTTTCAACCAATTGATTTTCAAGACAAAACGAATACCAATGTTTCGTTTTAAATAAAACCATTCTTCTAAAAACATATCGAGCAGTAATCGAGCAAGCAGGAACAGCAACAAAACTACAAGGAGAATTGAGAGCATCGTGGTTTCGTTGCTGTACCTGCCTGCTCTTTTTTTGCCTTGATAAGGGTGCTGTATGAGTTACGAAACGTTAATGATTATTTTTGACAGATTTTATTTTATTTTGATTTAATAATAGTAAAATACAAAAGTCGAAAGAAATCAAAACAAAAGAAAAAGGATTTGGTTGGTTGCCTGCTCATTTTTCTCTCTTTTTTTTTTATTTTTGCACAGGAAAAAATTCTTTATTTTAAAAAAAAAAAATTTATTTTTCTTAATTTGCCATAGGAACATTTTATGTTAATTGTCCAAACTTGATTATTGGACCTTAAGTAGGACTCTAATCTTATTTGAATTTTTAAAATTTTGCTTTTAAAATTTAGAAACAAAATTTTTAAAAGTACATATGGTAACGTTTTTAGTACGTTTCCAGATAAAGAATGTTTTTAGTAGAAAATTATTCTTTTTGTTTTTATTTGAAAATTCAACTTTTTGTTTGCGAATTCTTGAATTTTATTAAAAATAAGTTTTTTTTTGTTGCAGTATATCAATCTTTTTGTTTAAAAATTTATCTCTTTCACTTGATACTTCAACTGTTTGCTTGAAAAATCTTAAATTTGAAATTCACCTTTTTTACAGTAAAATTAATCTTTTGTTCAAAAAATTTGTCTTTTTTAGTTCACAATTCAATTTTTTGGTTCAGAATTCTTAAATTTTGTTGAAAATTCGTCTTTTTTGGTAGAAAGTTCATCTTTTTGGTCAAAAATTCAACAATTAGGTTTTAAAGTTGAACTACTTTCTTTAAAATTAATTTTTTGGTTGTTAATTCAAAATGTTAGTTAAAAATTCATCTCCTCGGTTCGAAATGGTTCTTTTTTTCAGTTAAAATTAGAGTTTTTATAAAATTTAAAATATTTGGTTGAAAATTTGTGTTTTTTAAAAAATTAATCCCGTTTATTTGAAAATTCCACTTTCGGGTTGAATTTTTTTCTTTCTTGCTTAAAAATTCAACTTTTTGGTTAAGAATTCTTGAATTTTATGAAAAATTTGTCATTTTTGTAGCAACTTATTCTTTTTGTTTAAAAATTCGTAATCTTTTATTTGAAAATTCAACTTTTTGGTAAATAATTAATTTTTTTCCGATAGAAATTTAATCTTTTTGCTTAAAAATTCATTTATTTGTTGAAAATTTTAACACATATGTTTTAAAGTTGCACGACTTTCTAAAAATGAAATTTTTTTGATAATAATTGAACAACAATAGTTTTGAAAGTTGAACTATTTTCTTTGAAATTAAAGAAAAAAAATTCTTTCTTCCTACAAAAGTCAACTTTTTCGTTCGGAATTCTGTAATGCTATAGAAAATTCTTAATTTTTTAAGGTAAATTATTATTTTTTCTTAAACATTCATCTCTTTGGTTAAAAATTGAACCACTAGGTTCTAAAGTTCAAGTACTTTCTTAAAATGCATTTTTTCTTGAAAATTAAAAATTTTAGTTAAAAAATTAATCTCTCTGGTTGGAAACTGAATTGCTGTGAAGAAAATTCCTTTTTTTTTGTTAAAAAAATTGCTTTAGTAATTGAAATTGTACCTATTCCATTTTTGGAATTCAACTGTATTGTATAGAAAATCCGACAGTTTGTTTTCAAAGTTAGATAATTTTGTAAAAAGTTAACCTAAAAGTTTTGCTATTCCATTTTTAGTTAAAAATGTATCTTTTTTAGTAAAAACATTCAATAATACCTGGAATTACTTTCACATACGATTCAATTGTGCACATGTCAACAATAACTCTGAAAATCGATTTTTTATTTAAATTGTTAATTTACTATCGAAGTTTATAATTCGCCATACGGTCATACCCCTAATTTTAGGTTATAAATGTTCAAATTGGTAATAATGTTCAAGTTGTGATGCGTCTAAAGTTCGAAGTCTTCTAACTTATTAATCCATTATTTAAACTCAGGAATGTTTCAATTTTGATGCATCCATTATCTAATGTTAGAAATGTTTAAAGTGGGGTGCATTCAAATTTCAAAGTTAGAAGTGTTCAAATTTGGGAACACCCATTATCCAAACTAATAAATGTTTAAATGCTGAAATAAATCTAACGATAAAAGCATTCCAATTTAGATGTATTTAAAGTTATAAATTTTCAAAGAGAGGTGCATCCAAATTAAAAGTTTTCCAATTTGGGTTCATCCTTAATTCAAACCTAGAAATAGTCTAATGGTTCAAAATGTTCAAAATATGATGCCTCTAATGTTGGAAGTGTTCCAATTTTGTTAATCCATTTTTTAAAGTCAGCAATGTTTAAATTTGAATCCATCCATTACCTAATGTTAGAAATTTCTGAAGTGGGGTGTATCCGAATGCCAAAGTTAAAAGTCTTCCAATTTGGGAACATTATTTGACCAAACTAATGAATGTTTAAAAGCTAAAATAAATCCGGGGGAGATTTACTCAAAGGTGGAACGCATATTCAAAGTTCTAAATGTTCAGAGAGGGTTGCATCCAAATTTACAAGTGATCCAATGGTTTACCCTTAATCAAAGTTAAAGATGTTCCAATTTTGTCACATCCTTTGTTCAAATTCAGATATGTTCTAATTTGAGAGCATCGAAGTTTCAAAACTTTTAAATTTGGGTGCGTCCAAAGTTAGAAATTGTAATGGTGTCGCACTTCCGAAGTTCAAAATGTTCAAGATGAAATGCATCCAAGGTCAGACTTATCCCAATTGGAGAGCATCCTATTTCCAAAGTTGCTAAAATTAAAATTTGACAGAATCCAAACTAAGATATGTATTAGATGGGTTGCACCCAATGTCAAAATTTATCAATCTAAGAAAATCCTTTATCCAAAGTTTGAATTGTTCAAACTTGAGTTTTTTCATTATCCAAAGTTAGAAATATTCAAAAGGGCACATATAAAATTCGAAAGAAGCAAATGTGGGTACATTGAAATTTAGAATTGGACAAGGTAGGGTGCATCTATGGTTAGAAATATTCCAATTTTGTTACATCGATTGTCCAACGTTAGAAGTGTTTAAATTTGGAGGCATTCAGAATTATAAAGGTTTAATTTGTAGTGCATCTAAAGTTAGAAATGTTCAGAGAAGGGCACATACAAAGATCGAATTGTTCAAATTCCAGCATATCCCTTATTCAAACCTAGCCGTTTGAAAATGTCAGTGTAAGAAATATTTGAGATGGGGTGCGTCCAATCTTACAAGTGTTAAAAGCATTCCAATTTGGATGCATTCATCCAAAACGAAAAATGTTTTAACTGGGGTCATCCAAGGTAAAAATTGCTCATCGTGGAATGAATTTAAAGTCACAGATGTTCTAAAATGTGTGCATCAATTATTCAAAGTTAGAAATGTTTGAATTTGGATTCATCCAAAGTTGAAAATGTTTAACCTTGGATGCATCTAAACTGAGAAATGTTCACATTTTCGTGAATCTATTATTTAATGTTAGAAAGGTTCAAAGTTTCGTAAATCCATCATCCAATGTTAAAGTTGTTAAAATTAGGATGCATCTAAAGTTAGAAATGTTCCAATTTGAGTGCATTCAATATCAGAAATGTTCAAATTCTCGTGAATCCAATACCCAATGTTAGAAATAATTAAATTTTATAAAATACATCATCCAATCTTAAAAATTTTCAAATTTGGAGGCATTTGAAAGAAGAGGTGTTCCAAAATGGATTCATCAATTACCCAAAGTTAGAAGTGTTTTAATTAAGGTGCATTCAAAGTTAGAAATGTTCAAATATAAAGCCATACAAACTTGGGAATGTTCAAACATTTGTGAATCTATTAACCGGTGTTAGAAATTTTAAAATTTAAATGCATCAAAGGTTAAAAATGTTTAAATTAGGATGCATCCAAAGTTAAATTTTGTTTAATTTGGATGCTTTTAAAGTTAGAAATGTTTAAATTTAGATGAATTTAAACTTACAAATGTTTACATTGTCGTGAATCCATTAATAAAAGTTAGAAATGTTTAAAGTTTCAAAAATCTATTCTCCAATGTTAAATTTGTTAAAATTAGGATGCATCCAAAGTTAGAAATGTTTCAATTCGGATGCATTCAATATTAGAAATGTTCAAATTCTCGTGAATCTATTATCCAGTTTTAGAAATGTTCAAATTTGTTCAAGTCCTTTATCTAATGTTAAAAAATTTGAATCCATGATCCAGTCATAGAAATGTTCAAATTTAAATTTATCAAAATTTACAAATGTTCCAATTTTCGTATATCCATTCTTCAATGCCAAAAATTTAAAAATTGGACTGCATTCAATGTTTAAAATGTTCAAATTTGGGTATATCCGAAGTTAGAATTATTGCGTTTTCTGTTTGTCCGAAGTTAGAAGTGTAGTGATTTTCGTGTATCCAAAGGTACAAATGTTCAAAGAAATGTAAATCCAAAGTTATAAATGTTCAAAGTGGGGTGCATCCAAGGTTAGAAATGTCCAAATTGGGATACATCAAAATATGGGAATGTTCAAACTTTTGTGAGTCTATTATCCAGTGTGAGAAATTTTTAAATTTCAATGCATGGAAAGTTAGAAATGTTAAAATTTGGATGCATCCAAAGTTAACAATGTTTTAATTTAAATTCTTTCAAAATAAGAAATGTTTGAATTTGGATGAATTCAAACTCATAAATGTTTACATTTCCATGAATTCATTATTAAATGTTAGAAATGTTCAAAGTTTCGTAAATCCATTATCCAATGTTAAAGTTGTTATACTTAGGATGCATCCAAAGTTAGAAATGTTCCAATTTGGATGCATTGAATATTAAAAATGTTCAAATTCTGGTTAATCTATTATTCAGTTTTAGAAATGTTGAAAAATTTTTTAATCCTTCATCTAATGTTGAAATTAATTAAATCTGGGTTTATTCATAGTTAGAGTGTTCATATTTAGATTCATCCAAAGTTTAAAATGTTTAAAAATGTGAATCTATTTCCCAGTGATAGAAATGTTCAAATTTAAATTTATCAAAAACTTAGAAACGTCCCGATTTGCGTGCATCTATTTTATCTAATGTCAGAAAATTTTAAATTTGAATGAATCTGAAGTTAAAAATGTTCAAATTCAAATGAATCAAAATTCGGGAATGTGCAAACTTTTGTGAATCTATTATACAATATTAGAAACTTTCAAATCTTGATGCATCTATATTTACAAATGTTTAAATTTAGATGCATTGAAACCTAGAAATGTTCAAATTTTTGTGAATCGATTAACTAATGTTAGAAAATTTCAAACTAGGATGCATCCAAAGTTAGAAATTTTCAAATTTGGATGCATTTAATGTTAGAAATGTTTACATTTACGTAAATACATTATTTAATGTTAGAATTGTTCAAAGTTTCTTAAATCGATTATCCAATGTTAAAAATATTTAAACTTGGATGCATTCAAAGTTAGAAGTGTTCAAATTTAGATGCATCCAAATTTAGAAATGATTCAATTTTCTTAAATCCATTATGCAATTATAGAAATGTTTAAATTGAAATTTATCTAAACTTAGAAATGTTCAAATTTTTGAGCGTCCATTATCCAATGTCAGAAATTTTAAAATTTGGGTGCATCGAAAGTTAAAAATGTTCAAATTTGCATATATACAAAGTTCGAATTGTGGTGAAAGGTAAATTCAAAGTTATAAATGTTTAAAGTTAGGCGCATCGAAAGTTAGAAATGTTTAAATTTAAATGCACCAAAACTTGGGAATTTTCAAACTTTTGTAAATCCATTGTCCAATGTTTAAAATATTCAAACTTGGATGCCTTCAAAGTAAGAATTTTTCACATTCAGATGCATTTGAAGTTATATAAATATTCCAATTAAAATTCATCCAATCTTATAAATGTTCAGGTTTTCGTGCATCCATTATCCAACTGCAGAAATTTAAAAAATGGAATACATCCAAAGTTAGAAATGGTTAAATTTAGGCATATCCAAAGTTAGAAGTGGAGTGAAAGGTAAATAAAAAATTATGGATGTTCAAGGTGAGGTGCATTTAAAGTTAAAAATGTTTAAATTGAAATGCATCAAAATATGGGAATGTTTAAACTTTTGTGTATCTATTATCCAATGTTAGAAATTTTCAAATTTAAATGCATACAAAGTTAGAAAAGTATTTCGATTTGTGTGCATCCAAAGTTAGAAGTGTTGCACATGTTCAAAGAGGGTAAATCCAAAGTTAGAACAATTGAAATTCGGGTGCAACTAAAGTTAAAAGTGTTAAAATTTGGGTGCATTAAAAAATAATTGACTTGTAATTTTGATATCTACTTTCTTTGGTTCTGCCGGACAGAAAATCCCGTCGAAAATTATTGCTCACTTCTTCAGCGGATAAAACCCATCAAATAGCTAAATAATAACCTCTATCAAAAATTATAATAATCTTTTTAAAAAATCCTTCAACAGATAATTTCCTTTTTGATTTAATTCCCTTTGGAATGCTAATAAATACTAAATACTTTATTTACAAAATTGAAACGTCTATTTAACGGCAGAAAAAATATCACCTGAGATCTAAGAAGATAAAAAAATAGATAGTGGAAGGTCGGCTAATTTCAAAGCGAGGTTTGCGAAAATATTAAAATCTTGCGTCATCGGTTTGAATAATGATAGGCCCGAGGCGGCATTCAATGACTCTATTAGTCACGGGCTCTTCAGCTGCGTCGTTTATAGATTTTGGGAAAAATAGTGACAACTTTCCCCTTTTCTTATTTTCCTTGAGATCTGAAAGTCGATCTGATTGACCAATTGTGGCAAATTGAATGGGGACCCTAAAACCGAGTGCCAATTTTTCGGTCATTTTTACCCCCCCCCCCCCCCCCCCCCCTCCTCAATCGACTTTCGTCACACTGAGAAATTTGTCACGGTGGATCAAAACTGTGACAGCGTGACAGTTTTATATAAATAAATATAATTTTACAAAGATTCTTGCGAAAATTCAAAAAGATTTTTGAAGATTTCAGAATTTAAGATTACTTTAATATCTTTCCGAAACTTTTAATTATCTTTCAAAATTATTTGAAATTTTCTAGGATTTTTATTAAACAAATTTTCCGTAATTAAAAAAAAATTAATTTTTTAAAATACAGATGATTTAACATTTTTCTGGGTGTCCTGAAAAAATGTCATTTTCTTAAAAACTTAAAAAAAATTTTAAGAATCTTGTTTCTCGAAATCTTCAAAAATCTGCATTAAAATAAAAAATGTTAATCTACAAGTTTTTAAGTATTTTGATTTAAAATTTTCTAAAATTTCGAGAAAAAATTAGAAATGTTCCGAAATCTTTTTAAAATTTCGACTAAAATATATATTTCAAAAGAAAAAAATCTTTTGAAATTTTCCCAGAAATCTCAAGAAAAATGGTTCTTGTCTTGAAAATTCTAAAACTTGCTGAAACATTTTTGAAAATGATTCTAATTTTTTTAAACATTTTAAAGAAATTTGCTATGTGCTTTTCTACACTTAGCAAATCTCTTTCAAAATAATTCGAATTTTTCCTAAAATATTAGAAAAATAAACAAAAGTGACTTTATGTTTTCCAAATTCTTTTCTGAGCATTTTTTTAATATTTTGCAATCTTTTTAAATATTTTCTTAAAATTAATTTTTCACCAAAATGTTTTAGTGTTCAAAATTTCTGAATATCTCGTTAGCTAAATTTATTGTAAGCAAAATTATTGTAATTTATCTTAAATGCTTGGAAGGGCGTTTTTTTAGATATCTTCAAAAATCTACATTTTCTTACAAAATTTTGAAAATCTTTCAATTTTAAAATAATTTTTTATACTTTTTAAAAATTCAAAGTATTCTAAATATCTTGTCAAATTATTCAAATTTTGTGTGAAATGTTTAAAGCTTTTGCATAAACCTCTAAATATAAATATTCGTAATATAATTTAAAATTATTTAAATGTCCCTCACAATTTTATAAAAATTAAAAAATTTACCTTTCTTCCACCTACCTTTTAAAAAATAATGTTAGAAATGTTTTAAAATTTTCTAGAATATTCTCCTGAAATTTATTTTTGAAAATAAGAAAGCATTATGTATTTTTTTTAAAGCTTAAATTTAATAAATAATACTAAGATAATTCTTTTAAATCTTTTCACTCTTTTTTTAACAAAAAGTCAGTAAATTTTCCTGAGGAAATTTTCTCGCTCACGCGAAAGTTTTGTTCAATTCTTGAAAAGAGCTTACCAATTTCTTTACAAATCTTAAAAAATTGAAATAAAAGTTAATGGTTTAAATTATTTTTGAATCCCTTCCAAACTTCTGAATATTTCTTAAATCTATCCGGAGTGTTTCTAAAATTTTGTAATCTTGCAAAACTGAAAAGTGGTGCCTTAAAATTCTTTACATTTTCTTTTAAATGTTTAGGAAATCAATTAACATGTTTTGAAATTGTGTTTTAAATCTCTAATAAATTTTATTTGAAAAAAATATAAAATTGTTTGAAATTTTCACATCTCGAAATAATTAATAATACTTTAGTAGTTTCAAAACTTTTAAATATCTTCTAAGCAGAATTATTTTCCAAAATTAAAAGATTATTTACAATTAAAATTTTTTTTATTAATAGTATTTACTATTTAGAAACATTTGGAAAAAGTTTTTGATAAAAAAAATGTTAGGACAGAAAATTGAGCACACTGGTTCAAAATCTCAAGCAGCGCCTGTTGGAAGGCTACTCAGTGGAGCGGAAGAGGATACTCACCTGTCATTCACCAGGGGCATCTTTCCACTTTAGAGGCTGCAAAAAACAAATTATATTTGAAAAACAACGACTTCCTTAAAAAAAATAAAATAATTTTTCGAAAGGCCTCATTTGAATTTAAATCTTGAAATTTTTCTGGACAAAGAGCACTCTTGCGCGAGATTATTAATGATAAAATGGCAGATATAAAAAAAAAGTGTAAATCACATCTGTTTCAGGCACTCATGTAAAAATCAGATAGTAACGAGTTGTTACGTATGCACATATGACGCCCTTATTCTGTGAATCAGACACGCTTCGCTGGCAAGAGAAACTAATTAAGCGGATTTCGATTAACCCAGCTTTGGCAATGAAATGAAATTTTTCTCCCTTGGTATAATTTTGTAATAGTGAATATACAAAAAAATAAAATTAAAATATGGAAATGTTCAAATTTTTGTAAATCCATTGTCCCATGCTAGAAATGTTCAAATTTAAATGCATCTAAACTTAGAAATTTTCAAATTTTCATGAATCTATTATACAATGTTAAAAATTTTCGAAATTAGATGCATTCAAAGTTAGAAATGTTTCAATTAAGTTGCATTAAAAGTTAGAAATGTTCAAATTTAGATGCATCCAAAGTTAGAAATGTTTAAATTTTCGTGAATCTATTATCCAATGTAAGGAATGTTCAAATTTGGATGCGTCTAAAGTTAGAAAGTTCCAAATTGGGTGCATCCAATGTTAGAAATGTTTACATTTTCTTTAAGACATTACCCAATGTTAGAAGTGTTCAAATCTGGATGCATCCAAAGTTAGAAATGTTCGTAATTTTCGTGAATCCAATATCAAATGATAAAATTATGCAAATTTTCTTAAATCCATTATCCAATATTAGCAGTGTTCAAATTTGGATGCATCCAAAGTCAGAGATGTTCGAACTTTTATGAATGCATTTTCCAGTTTCAGAAATGTTCAAATTTGGATGCATCTAAACGCAAAATTGTTAAAATTCTCGGGAATCTATTACCCAATGTTTACAATGTTCAAATTTTCGTAAAAGCATTTCGATCGTAAAAAATGTTTAAATTTAAATCCATACAATAGAAGTGTTCCAATAAAGATGCATTTAAACTTATAAATGTTCAAATTTAGATGCATCCAGACCTAGAATTGTTTAAATTTTCGTGAATCCACTATCCAAAGTCAGGAATGTTTAAATTTGGATGCGTCTGAAGTTAAAAACTCGCCAATTTGGATACATTTAATGTTGGAAAATTAAAAAAAAAATTCTCGCAAATCCATCTGTCCAATGTTAAAAATCTTCAGAAATTCTTAAACCCAATTCCCAATGTTAGAAGTGTTGTGGATGCATCCAAAGTTAGAAATGTTTAAATTTTCGTGAATCCAATATCCAATGATAAAAGTGCTCAAATTTTCTTTTACCCATTATCCAATGTTATAAGTGTTCAAATTTGGATGCATCAAAAGTTATAAATGTTCAAATTTTCTTTAATCCGTTACCCTGTGTTAGAAAATTTCAAATTTAGGTGCATCCAAATTTAGAAATGTTCAAATTTGGACGCATAAGGGTTAGGATGTTCAAATTTGGATGCATCCAAACCTAAAAATGTTTATATTTTCATAAATCCAATGTTAGGAATGTTCAAATTTGGATGCGTCTGAAGTTAGAAACTCTCCAATTTGGGTGCATTTAATGTTGGAAAATTTCAAAAAATTCTCGCGAATCCATCTGTCTAATGTTAAAAATCTTCACAAATTCTTAAATTCGATTCCCAATGTTAGAAGTGTTGTGGATGAATCCAAAGTTAGAAATGTTTGAATTTTCGTAAATCCAATGTCCAATGATAAAAGTGTTCAAATTTTATTTTATCCATTATCCAATGTTATAAGTGTTCAAATTTGGATGCATCAAAAGTTAGAAATATTCACATTTTCTTGAATCCATTACCCTGTGTTAGAAAACGTCAAATTTAGATGCATTTAAATTTAGAAATGTTCAAATTTGGACGCATAAAGGTTAGGATGTTTAAATTTGGATGCATCCAAACCTCTAAATGTTTAAATTTTCATAAATGCATTATCCAATTTTCGAAATGTACAAATTTAGATGCGTTTAAAGTTAAAAATGTTCAAATATTTATGAATCCATTATCCAATGTTAGAAATTTTCGAATCTAGATAAATCCAAAGTTATAAATGTTTCATTTAATATGCATTGAAAGCTATAAATGTTAAAATTTAGATGCATCCAATCTTATAAATGTTTAATTTTTCGTAAATCTATTATCCAATGTTAGAAGTGCTCAAATTTGGATGCATCAAAAGTTAGAAATATTCCAATTTAAATGTTAGGCGTTTGCAAATATAAATGCATCCAAAGTTTAAAAATGATCAAATTTGGATGAATTCAATGTGAGAAGTCTTTCAATTTGAGTACATCCATTATCCAAAGTTAGAAAAGTTCAAATTTGAGTACATTCAAAGTTAGAAATATTTCTGATGGATTTCATCCAATTTTATGTAGGTTTATTCTAAATTGTGTAAATCCTCCATCCAAAGTGCATCTAAATTTAGTAATGTTCAATGCGAAGTGCATCAAAATTTACAAGTGTTTGAATTTGGGTACATCCTTTATCCAAAGACAGAAATGTTCAAACCTAAGTACATCCAAATAATAATTGTTTCGATTCGGATAAATTCTTTATTCAAATTTGAGTGCACCCAAAGTACATTCAATATTAAAAGTTTCCAAATTTGGATACATACATAGATATAAATAGTGAAATGAGGGTTTATCAAAATTATAAATTATCTAGATGAGTTGCATCCAAATTAAAAAAAAAATTTAACTTGCGTTGCATCCACAGTTTAAAGTGTTCCAATTTAGCATCATAAATTATCCAAAGTTAAAAATGTTCAAATTTGGGTTCATTTAAAGTAAGAAAAGTTCAAATTTGGATACATCCTTCATTCAAGGTCAGAATTGTTTATATGTGGGCAAATTCAAAGTTAGAAGAGTTTCAATGAAATAGAAAATAATCAAGGTGGGCAGCATTCAAATTTAGAAATCTTAAAGCTGGAATGCATCCAAAGTCAGAAATCCTTCAATTTAGGTGCATCCTTTATCCAAATTCAAAAATAACTTGCAGTATTTGAAATGTTCAAATTGGGGTGCTTTTAAAGTTAGAAGTTTTTAAATTTTTCTGAATACATTATCCAAAGTTAGAAATGTTCATATTTGGATTCATCCAAAGTTAGAAGAGTTTAAATTTTCTTGAATCCTTGATATAATCTAGTGCTATACATTTTCAACGTGGATTCAATCCAAAGTCAGAAGAGCTTCTTATCAGGTACATCCTTTATCCAAACTTACAAAATTTACACATCTGGCAGAGGAAACTAATTATATGGATTTTGATTAAACCAACTTTGGTAATGAAAAGAAATTGGAATTAATAATGGGTTGCTTCCAAAGTTAGATGGGATCCTATTTAGGTACATCCTTTATCAAAACTTAGAAATCTGCACATCTGGCAAGAAAAACTAATTAAGCGGATTTCGATTAGGCCACCTTTGGAAATGAAAAGAAATTGGAATTTTTCTGCTTCTTGGTATAGGCATGTGATATATAGTGGATTTTAAATTTAGAATATTGTGATAGATAATGTGTAGGATGGACCCTAAATTTCAGTGGACGGGAGTGTGAGAGTTCGGAGGCCGGGAGAAGCTCTCCGCCTTTGTTCCTCGGCTCGATTACGTCGCTTCTGTGCTGGGCGTTCAGGTATCGTATCGGGTTACTTCAAGTTGATATTCGACGGTAATCGAATAACGAATCGATAAAAGTAGCCTGGTTCATCGCATTCTGTAATGGTCACTCTAAAACGATTTTAAAACCCAGGGATGTCGTAAAAGAGCAATCGTTCTGTATTTATTATTCATTAGTATATTATACGAAATATGATTGTTTTGGGGCTTACCCTGGTCGATATCCTTACACATTCGATTCTTATATTTTGGGCTTCATATTTGTGGGCCTTATCATTATGGGACTTACATGGCCAGTTTTCTTTTTGAAAATTACGACTTGTAACTTGTAATTTTGAGTCTTTTATTTTTGGCCCTATTTTCTAGGTATTATGGCTTGTGACCTATTTGGGCCTTATAGATTGGGACTTGTGGTTTCGGGTATTGCGGATTCAGCCTTGCGGTTTTGGGCATTATATCCTGCGACCTGCTGATTCCGATCTTATCGATTGGGATGTTAGTTTTAGGTATTATGATCTAAGTTTTATATTTAGGGCCTTATTATTTTAATTAGGGCCTTACTGCTTGATACTTTCGGACTTGCGGTTTGGATTTTATTGCTTAGGACGTTAATTTTAGTGATTATATTTTGAGTTTTACAGTCTGGGTATTGGAATAATTTTATAAACTTATAGAATTGGGCCTTACTGATTGGGATAAATGGTTTTGGGCCTTAATACTTCAATCTTGCAATCGGGGCATTATTTCGCAGGAAGTGACGAAATTTGTCCCATACTCAGGTTTTGAATTTTGGGCCTTACATTTTCTGTCACTTTTTGGGCCTTACTTTTGTAACCAACACTGAGGGTCCAAATTTTGCGATTAGCACTATGAGTCTTTTATTCGAGAATTGGACTTTAAATCGTATAATATGAGTTAAGTTTTGGGCCTTACATTTATAACCCTAATTTTTTTAATTAGCTAGCTGAGTATACATTAAAAAACTATTTACTGTTTAAACTTTCAGTATTCTCACTTAAAAAGCCCTAAACAAAACACTAAAAATCCCATCATTTGCAGCATAAAAATAAAAAGGTCCAAAATCTCTCTCTTTCAAGCAAATAAACGTATTTAATACCCCACAAAAACGATTATGAGACACTTTTCTGTGGGGAAGATATGTACAAGCTCATATTCCTTTGGGAGCGGCACTGTCGAAAAACGCTGAAAGGAATCGTCTTGGGACAAACGTGCCGACGACGCGAAGCAGTAATAGAACGAGAGAGAAAACGAGGACAGTAAGACCCAACTATGAAAAGAGAGAACGAGAGGGAAAGATCATAAAGTAGCCGAATTTTACGGCCTTATAATTTCATTAAAATTCCCGCACTACACGAACCAGAGGCCTGTACGTCGTTTCGAGTCGAGGTTCCTTGTCGTTTTCCGTTTTTACGATTTCTCGTGTCTCGTGTCCCTGTGCGAATCCCTTCACGATCGATGGAAGGGGTAAGTCCCAAAATATTTCGCTTATCACGATCGACATCGGCAGCTTGCATCCCGCATCGATAAAATTTCTTACAACCGTTTAAACAATCTCAAAAAGATCGTGGTCATGTCCTTTCGCTCGGACAAGAGCATTACCGATGGCCCCCTCAGGGTTTTGGGACTTGAGTCCCATTTTTGAAACTTTTAAATTTTTAAGAGCAGAGGCTGCATTTTTTGGTGCCCCAAGGAATAAAAATAAAAAATGTCTTTAATTTTGGGTAATATTCATTTTGGGCCTTATATTTGTAGTCAATTTTGGTCATAAAACTGTGAGAACTACAACATGGGTCTTTTAGTTTATAATAATGCACATGAAAATCTCAGTTTAGACTTTGTATTTTGTGGTAAAACTTTGGGCCTTATTTTGAAACTTAAAAATATTTGTCTTTTTTTAGGATTGTGTCAAAACAATTACAAAGTTGGGCGAACTAGTTGTTAAATCGACTACTATGGCACGATAAAGAAAAGCCTGGTCCCATTCTCACCATTTTTACTTGCGTAAAAAGAGAGGTTGGATTTTTCAGTCTTATAAGCATTAACGATGCAAAACAATGTAAATTTGGGGTCAGATATAGATATTATAATGGGTCTTACAATTTACAGTAGAATTTTGGGACTTATTTGGAAACTTCTGAACTATATCGATGTGCGAATCCATTTAGGAATACTATTTTGGGCCTTCGAATAATCCATTCGAGAAAATCATTTTGGGTCTCACAATTCCGAGATCAATTTTGGGCCTTGTTTGAAAACTTACTAAATATACCAATAACAAGATCACATCTATTCAATTAATGATTTGAAGCTATTCATGCATAATATTTTGGGCCTTAAAATTTAAACTAGAAATTTGGAACTTATTTTGAAATTTATGCACTATATTTATTCGCAGATGAAATCTGTCTGTTTTTAGTATTTTAGAAAGAAAAATATCAAATTTGGGGCCAACAATTGTGTAATTCGCCACTTCGAAACGATAAAGAAGAGTCTGGTCCAATTTTCGAAATTTTTTAATTTGTAAAAGCAAAGGCTGGATTTCTTAGTCTCTTAAGTAAGAAAAATTCAAAGTGACAGTTTAGTTTAATATACATTATGGGCCTGATTTTTTTAATCATATTCGGTCCTAAAACTTTAAACTATATTTGTGAACAGATCACATCTTGTATCTTAGAATTTGCAAAAGAATTTTATGCCTGGTTGCAATATGCATTTTGGGCCTTATATTTCTAGTCAGTTTTGGTCCTGACATTTTGAGAACTCGACTATGGGTTTCATTTTAAATAATCAATTCGAAAATATTATTTTGGGCCTTAGAATTCCAATATGACTTTTGTGCCTCATTTTAAAATTAATAAAATATGCCGGTTGTAAGATCACATCCCTTCTTTTTTTATTTTTAAGAGAAAAATGACAAATTTGGGCCTCATATTCGTGTAGGACTGACGTTTCATAGATTTTGGGCCTTATATTAATAGAATTTTAGATAGAGAGTATTATTTTGGGATTTGAAATTCAGAGTAAATTTTTGGGCCCCACTTTAAAACTTAACAATACAATACGACTCAAATTTGGTGTCATAATCATTTTGGGCCTTATCCCAACAAGGTTATGGATCTCAGATTTTTAAAAATCCACTTGATAATATAATTTGGGTCTTAAAATTCAGAGTGAAGTTTTTAACCTCATGATGAAAATTACAAATGATACCAATCAGTAGACCACATCTGTCATTTTTACCATTTGAAAAAATATATTTACAAAATTGGGCCCACCAGTTGTGTAATTGATCACTGCGAAACGGCAAAGAATATCCAGGTTTTATTTTTGAATTTTTTTATTGAACAAAAGAAAAGGGGAAATTTCTTAGCTTTGTATGCAAGAAAAATTCAATATCACCTAAACTTAGCGTAATATATATTTTGGGCCTCATCTTAAAAATCAGATTCAGTCCAGAAACTTTGTAAACTATACTATGGGTCTTAAAGTGCGAATAAGCCATTTAAGAATGTAATTTTGGAACTTAATATTTATAGAAGAATTTTGGGTTTTATTTTGGAATTGATAAACTATACAAATTTAGGGCTCCCTATCTGTAAAACTGGTCCGATCGGAGTAATGAATAAGATTCTTGTCCCATTTTTTTCAACTTTTCAATTGTGTAAAATCAGATCCAGGATTTAAAAATTTTTTAAGTAAGAAAAAATGTAAAATTACTCTAAATATGTTTAAATTACATTTTGGGCTTTATATACTTATAGACAGTTATCGTCCTGATATTTTGCGAACTAGACTATGGGTTTCATTTTAAATCTTCGATTTGAGCATATCATTTTGGACCTTAAAATTCAGAGATAAATTTTGGGCCCCATCTTAAAATTTACAAAATAAACCAATTAGAAGATCACATATATTTTTTTGCGGATTTTTAAGAGAAAAATTACAAATTTGGGCCTCCTAGTCGTGTAGGACTGGAACCTTATATATTTTGGGCCTTATAGTTATATTATTTGAAATTTATGATATAATTTTGGGCCTTAAAGTTCAAAGTTAAATTTTGGACCTTACTTTTAAAACTTAAAACCTACACCAACTTTTAGATCACACCGGTTTTTTCGTTGTGAAGAAAATATTTACAAATTTGGGCCCAGCAGTTGTGAAATTGACCACTGCGTGCCGATGAAGAAGATCATTGTCCAATTTTAAGAAGATTTAAATTTGATAAAAACACAGACTGGCTTTTTAAGTCTATCAAGTAATAAAAATGCAAAATGACCTGAATTTGGTGTAATAAACATTTTGGGCCTTATCTTTGTAATCAGTTGTGTTCCTGACACTTCACAAACAAGACTATTGATCTTAGTTTTTAAAAAATCTACTTTAGAATATAATTTGGGCCTTAAACTTTAGAATGGAATTTTGAGCCTCATGTTCAAACTTACAAATGATACCAATTAGTAGATCACATCTGTCTTTTTTCAGCATATTGAAGAATATATTTACAAAGTTGGCCCCACTGGTAGAATTGACCACTGCGAGACGATAAAGAAGAACCTGGCCTTCATTTGTAAAAAAATGCTACGTCCTGACCATAAACACATAAAAATTCTCGGGATCTTATCTCAGATCGCCTATTAAAAAAGCATTTGGCAATTCGTCGACGTCATTAATTCGTTCTCCCGAAAAAGGTGTCTCCGTCGCTAATTACTCATTGTCCGCGAAATGACTCATGAGCGAGCTCACGAGAGTGCTTATCCGACTCATTATCGCGTGTTTTGCACGTTGTTCATTTTGGAACTGAGTTGCATGAAAGTACTTTTTTCGTCGATCGCAATGGGCCTTTTTTTCGTAGGGACCTGTTCGCCGTCGATTTGACCCCCCTCCCCCTCTTTTTCTCTTTTTATGTGGTCTATCATTATGGACTCGCGTGCGCTGCCCTCGGTTATTCACGTCTCTCGGTGGCT
>NC_046661.1:125281424-125358926 GCF_010883055.1 Belonocnema kinseyi
TGGAGGGGCGGGACGAGGTACAGCACGAGCTCCTTCTTTTTTTCTCTTTTCACGAGATTCGAAGCGGCGAGTGGACCAAACAGGCCCAAATCGCACGGGAGCAACTCTTTTTCCGAAGAAATCGAGGCTGCGTTGGGGAAATCGACCCAAATGCACGTGTGCATCGTCGCACGTGTTCGACTCATGTTCCGATAAAGCATACGGCCCAAAATGTCCAAGAAATATTACATATGTCCATCTTACGTGACGAACGAGTCAATATTAGCACCAATTTTGGGACTGCACCCGCCTGTATGTCGCAAGGAACATGACCAATTCACAGGGCCCACCTGCGTTTTGGGCCTTTTTACAAATGAGTATGCATGTTCGAAAATTATCATGCTTTATATTTCGAAAGTTCGCTTATGTTTTGGGCCTGATTTTTGCCTCTGATCTTTTGAGCCTTATTTTCGCATCTTGAACTTTGGGCCTCATTTATATTTCTTGTGCGGTGGGCCTTATTTTGTATCTTATGTTTTGAGTCTTATTTTTGTAACTTATATTTGGGCCTTATTTTGGTATCTTCATTAAGGATTCGTCCATAAACCACGTTATCAGTTTTAGAAGGGGAGGGGGGTTGTCACTCTAAAAGCTACGCTTATTTAATGGTTTAGCGAAAAATGTCTTTCCCACATTTCCCTTCTTTGAAAATATATGTTTTTTTCTCGTTTTCAGGAAGTTTCCCCTTTTTTTGATTTCTTTCTGGTGAAAAAATTACATTCTTCAAACTGAAAATTTAATTAATACATTTCTAGTTGCAAATTTATGTTCTCTAGTTCAAAATTTCAAGTATTTGATTAAAAATGTACGCATTTAAATTCAAAACTAATTAATTGTGTTAAAAATTCGTATTTTTTTTAGAAACGTAATATTTTTAGTCAAAAATTCATCTCTTTGCTTCAAAATTTAACAATTTTGTTCAAAAATCGTATTTTTGTTTGTATTAAACTGTTTTTGAATTGAATGAAAATATTTTTTAATATACATATCATCAATGATTCTTTTTTTTTAAATTAAACTATTTTTATAGATAATTTATAGGTTTGGTTAAAAATTAAACTATTCACTTCGAAAATTAACTAATTGATTTGAACTAACTTTTTTGTTAAAAATTTATAGTATAGGGTAGAAAATTCAACTGTTTTGTAGAAAATTTATCTATTTACATTAAAATTAATATTCTGGATAAAAAATTTTTCGATTATTTTTTGAAAATTCTAAATTTAGCCGCAGATTCAACTATATAATTCCAAATTCGTGGTTTAGGTTCAATTTAATTGGTAAAAATAAAAAAAAATTAATTTAAAAAACTCAAAATGTTTAAATTATTTGGTTAAAAATTAAACTATTAATTGGAAAATTTAACAACTTTATAGAAATCGAGCTTTTTCATTAAAATTTAATAGTATCGGGTGGAAAATTCATCGTTATGGGTAAAAAATTATTCTTCTTTTTTGAAAATTCGTCTTTTTCACTGTACAATCAACTATTTCGTTGAAAACTTACATTTTTTAACGTAATTGATATATTTTTGGTTGGAAATTTTTTTTTTAAATTAATATTTTAACTTTTTGGTTTAAAAATTTAATATTTGTTTACAAATTTAACTATTTATTTTTAAAATTAATTATTTCGTATAAAATTAACTTTTTTGTTGAAAATTCAAATTTTTTTGGTAAAAAATTAGTCTTTTTTTTTGAAAATTTATCTTTTTGGCTGTAGATTCAACTAGCTTGTTAAAAATTTCATCTTTTTGGTTGAATTTAACTGGCAGAATTTAAAAAAAAAATAATTTTGTAAACTGAAAATGTGAACATTCCATTTTTTGTTGAAAACCTATTTCTTTAGTTAAAAATTCAACTTTTTGGTAGAAAATGCAAATATTTGTTTAAAAATTAAGGCATTGATTTCAGTAAATAAATTTAATAAATTAATAATTAATTTACTTATTTTAAACTATTTATTTATTAATGTTCTTTTTGGTTGTGAACACAACTATTTTTGGTCAAAATTTATATTTTTAGTTCAATTTAACTGATGCAAAGTTAGTTTTTTTCTGTTAAAAATAATTTTTTTTGAAACTAAAAAGATGATTAATCTATTTTTTATTGAACACTTATCTTTTTGAGGTCAAAATTCGTCTTTATGAGTAAAATATTACTTTAAATTCTTTTTTAATTTAGTTTTTGGGCTGTAGATTCAACTATTTTGTTAAAAATTCGTTATTTTAGTTTAATCTTTCTGACAAAAATGTAATCTTTTTATTGTTGATAAAAATTTGTCTAAACTGAAATAGAATTAATCTATTTTTGTTTTAAAATTAATCTTTATAAGTAAAAAATTCAGCTACTTGCGGTTGAAAATTCGTCTATTTGGGTGGAAAATTTAACTATTTGATTAAAAATAAAATTATTTATTTGAAAACTTAACTATTTGGTCGAAAAATAACTTTTTTGTTAAAAATTTATAGTGCAAGGTTAAAAATTCAACTGTTTTGGGGAAATCTCATCTATTTTGTTGAAAATTCATCTTTTAGAACAGAAAAGAATTCCTTTTTATTAAAAAAAAATATCCTTTTAGTGCAGGAATGAACTATTTGGTTAAAAATTCGGGTTTCTTAATTGAATTTGACCTGTTGAAATTTGTTTTTTGAAAACTAATTTTTTAACTGAAAATTTCTTTTAAAAATTAAATTATTGTTGAAAATTCATCTTTTCAGGTTTGAACCATAACTATTTTGTTGAGTCATCTTTTTTGGTCCAAAATTTAATTTATTAAATATTCGTCCTTTTAGATTAAAAATTCATACATGAAATGCGAAATATTAAATCTTTGACAATTCCAATTTTTTGTTTAAAAACTCAACTATACTTGGTAAAAAATTCAAATATTTTGTTAAAAATTGAATTTTTTAAATTCAACTGCTTTTTTCAAATTCTTCTTTCTGGTTGAAAATTCTATTCACTGTTGGGGGGGGGGGTCAAAGGGGAGGCGGGGGGGGTAAAAAATCCCACAATTTCTAAAGTAGTCTGTGGATGACCCCTTATCAGTATTGTAATCCGATTATTCGAATTTTGGTCTCCTACTTTTAAATTAGTGCATTTTGAAAAAAAATGATATTATAAATTTTGAAAATAAGTCCCTAAAAATGAAATTGAGTGATTACGTGTTATTCGAGGTTCAATTAATCAATAAAAAAGGAGAGTAAACAACCTGTAGCGCGAGTTCGAGGTCCTTGCACCGAGCGACGATGCCCCCGTGAATTTTGGGACCGGTGTGCTTCGTTCTCGGCATATAGGCCTGAGGCCCCGAGGATGGTGCATCGGCCAAGACGATGCATGGTGGCGGCACGGCGAATCGTAAAGGACCGCGGCACGCGAAAAGAAAGAAAAGGAGGCTCTCATCGTAAGGCCCAAATTTCAAGGGGGACCGAGAGAGACGGATTGATTGCTCGCGAGAGAGGGAGAAAGAACCAGATAGGGCTTCGTTGAATAAGATTCTCGATGCCTGCTCACATGTGCATTTTCACATTTACTCATTCACACACACCCACCTGCGCACACATTCACCTGCCCACACATTTTCCTGCGCACACATTTTCCTGCACACACATTTTCCTGCACACACATTTACCTACACACACATCCAAATTCACACACATTCATGCACACACATCCATTCACACACATCCACCCACACAACTTTGGATCTCACAGAAAACTTCTCCGCGACTTATCTTTTCTAAGGGGCCCCGAACAAAGAGCAATAGTACCTGCTTTCATAGAACTATTCTTCTCTGGGGTAACATTTTTTAATTCTAACTTTTTGTCATGTGCGTCGTAGAATTGAGACCTGACCTGCGCGGCCAAAATTGATACTTGCAAGGTATAAGGCCCGAAATCGAGTCTTGGATATAAGAGCACAAAGTTTGATTTGGAGAATGTGAAAAAAGTAAATGTAACTAAAAATTGTAGGTACTAGAATTCAAGGTTTGGTTGAAAATTCATGTACTTTGTTTGAATTAATATTTTTTTGGTAGAAAATTAATCGTTTAGATTGAACATTTATTTCTTTGATTGGAAATTAATTTTTTTCAGAAAATTAATTTTTTTTAATTGACAAATTTTACTATTCCATTTTCTATGCAAAATTTATCTTTTTTTATTAGAAAGTTAATCTTCTTGCTTCAGGATTTATTATTTTAGTAAAAACATATTTTCTTTCTTTAAAAATTAAACTGCATTGTTAAATATTCATCGATTTTGTTCAAACCTGCCTTTTGTTGGTAGAAAATTCAAATATTGGTTAAAAAATTAATTTTATTTTGGTTCAAGATTTATTATTAAGGTTAAAAATTATTTTTTTTGGTTGAAAGTTCAACTATTTTTTTAAAAATTCATCTATTTTGTTGAAAATTTATCTCTTTTTTTTTAATTTAGGTATTACATTTTGAAAACTTAACTTTGAGGTTTAAAATTCAATTTAAAAATTCAATTCAGGCTTAAAAATTAATGCATTTTGTTGAAATTCATATTTTGTGATAAAAAATTATTCTTTTTTATTGCAAATTCAATTCTTTGATTGTAAATTAGTCTTTTTATGGAAAATTAATTCTCTTGACTGAAAATTTAACTATTCAATTTTCTGTCGAAAATTTCTCTTTGTTAATAATAATATAGTCTTCTTGAATGAAAAATCAACTATCTGGTGAAAATTAAACTATTTTGTCAAAAATTTGTCTTTTTTAGAAGAACATTCAATTATTGATTTAGAAATTCATTTTTCTCTTGGTTATGAAAAATTTATTCTTTTAGTCAAAAATAATTTTCTCTGCTTAAAAATTAAATTATTTTGTTAAAGAGTAATCTTTTTGGTTAAAAATTAATTTCTTTTGTTGAAATTTGGGTTTTTCGTGGAAAATTAATTCTTTCAAAAGACAAATTTTACTATTCCACTTTCTAAAAATTTTTTTTTAAGAAATTCAATCTTCTTGGTTAACGATTTATTATTTCAGTTAAAATTGTTTTTCTTTGCTTAAAAATTAAGCTGCATTGTTAAAAATTTATCTAATTTATTGAAAATTCATCTATTTTGTTGAAATTTGTCTTTCTTTGGTAGAAAATTCAAATATTGGGTTCTATATTCATTTTTTTTCTTTTGTTGAAGATTTATTATTTAAGTTCAAAATTATTTTTCTTACTTAAAAATTTAACAATTTTGGTAAAAAGTCATCTATTTTGTTGAAAATTTTGTTTAAGGAAAATTCAATCATTGTATATAAAATTAGTTTTTTTCGGTTGCAGATTTATTGCATAATTAAAAAATTAATTCATTTCTTTGTTTACAGATTAAACTATTTTATTAGAAAGTCTTCTTGTTTTGTTAAAAAATAATGGTTTAATTGAAAATTTAAGTATTCCATGTTGAAAACTTAAGTGTTAGGTTCAAAATTCAATTACAAATCAAATTTATTTAAAAAAGCAAAGTATTATGTTTAAATTAATCCGGTGTGATAAAAATTATTCCATCATATTGAAAATTCAATTCTTTGGTTGTAAATTAGTTTTTAATGGAAAATTAATTTTTAATCTGAAAATTAAACTATTCAATATTCTGTCGAAAATTCTTTTTTTCGAATAGAAATTTAGTCTTCTTGAATGAAAACTCAACTACCTGGTAAAAATTGAACTATTTCGTTAAAAAAAATTTTTCTTATATAAAATTCAACTATTGATATAAAAACTTATTTTTATTTTGGTTGAAGATTCATTATTTTAGATAAGAGTTCATTTCTTTGCTTAAAAATTGAACTAATTTGTTAAACATTCATCTATTTTTGTTAAAAAATAATTTCTTTCGTAGGAAGTTATTCTTTTTGGTAGAAAATTAAGTTCTTTGATTGAAATTTAGTTTTTCATGAAAAATGATTTTTTTTAAATGGAAATTTAATCTTCTAAGTTTAAGATTGATTATTCTAGGTAAAAAATTTTATCTTCGTTTAAAAATTGAACTGCATTGGTAAAAATTCATCTAATTTATTGAAAATTTATCTTTTTTCTTCAAATTTGTCTTTTTTTGGTAAAAAAATTCAAATATTAGGTTAAAAATTCATTTGTTTAGTGGAAGATATATTATTTGAATTAAAAATTATTTTCTTTGCTCGAAAATTCAACTATTTTGTAAAAAATGTATCTATTTTGCTGAAAATTTGTCTTTTCTTTTAAAAGGATTCAACTATTGCGTAGAAAAAATTTTTTTTGTAGATTTATTGCATTATTAAGAAATTAATTAATTTCTTTGTTTACAGATCAAATTATTTTGTTAGAAATATATGTTTTTAAATTAATTTTTAAATTAAAAATTTAATTATTCCATGTTGAAAACTAGATTAAAAATTCAATCATAAAATCTTATTTAGGTTAAAAATGGATGCATTATGTTCAAATTAAACTTTTGCGATAGAAGATTATTCTGTTATATCGAAAATTTAATTCTTTGATTTGAAATGAGTTTTTTATGAAAAATTAATTTTTTAACTGAAAATTTAACTATTCAATTTTCTGTCGAAAATTCATATTTTTTAATAGAAATTTAGTCTTCTTGAATGAAAATTCTACTATCTGGTAAAAACTGAACTATCCTGTTGAAAATTTGTCTTTTTTTAATAAAAAACTCAACGATTGGATTTAAGATTCATTTTAATTTTCGTTGGAGATTTATTACCTTAGTTAAAAATTAATTTCTTTGCCTAAAGATTAAACTGTTTTGGTAAATATGTATCTATGTTGTGGATATATACAAAGAAAACGAATTTTCAACAAACAAGATGTATTTTAAATAAGAAGGTTAATTTTCTACCTAAAAAGACAACTGTTTAACGGATAATATAAACTTTAAGAAAATAGTTAGATTTGTATCCAAAAAGATAAACTTTAAACTGATGTGATAATTTTTTAGCAAAAAAGATTAATTTTAAACAAAATACACAAATTATTGATAAAATACTTGAGTTTTCAACTTAAAAAGAGGGATTTTTAACCAAGATGATTGATTTTATATAAATTTTTAAGTAATTAGTTTAATATTAACTAAGAAAGTAAGCCTGAAATGCAATAGTTAAATTTTCATGTAAAAAGATAGATTCTGAACTAAGAAGATGAGTTTCTGACCAAAAAAATCAATAAAATACTTAAATTTTCAGTAAAAAAAATTATTCCCAATGAAAAACTTTATTACTATCAAATAGTTGAATTTTCATTAAAAATAAATTTTTTAAATACAAATTTAATAGTTTCATTTTCAGTTTAAAAAAATTAATTTCGAACCAAAAAAAAAGAACGAATTTTCCACAAAACTGTTGAATTCACATGTCGAAAGAAGTAAATTTTCAATCATAAATAGACTAATTCGGCTTTCAGATTTAAAAAATTCATTTTCAACAAGTTTCTCAATAAAACCCAATATTTGAATTTTGAAAGAATAAAAGGTAAATTTTAAACTAAATATGAAAGATTAAAAGGCTTAGTCAAAAAATTAATTTTTATAAAAACAAAATAGCGAATTTTTAACAAAGTAGTCAAAGTATCTAAAAAAAAAAACATTTAAAATCCAAAATATAGACTTTTTAATAAAAAGAACATGTTTTCATCAAAATGCAATTTTTCAACTAAATAGTTGAATTTTTAACTAAAAAGGTCAATTCTAAACCTAAAATAGTACAGTTGAATTTTAACATAAAAAGATTAATTTTAAACTAAGAAGATCATTCTCTACCAAAAAAAAGGATATTCAACAAAATACATTATTTCTATTAAATAGTTGAATTTTAAACTGAAAAATAAAATTTGAAATCCAAAATGTAATAGCTTAATTTTCAGTTAAAGAAATTTATTGAGAACCAAAAAAAGGAATTTTCAATAAAATATTTAAATTTTTATCGAAAAAAGTACATTTACAGAAATTAATTAATTAAATTAACAGATGAAAAATTAATTTTAAAAAAAAAAATCGGATTTTTAACAAAAAATTTTAGGTGACCTGAGGAATGAATTCTCTACCAAAAAGGTCGAATCTCCACGAAAATAAACGATGTTTCAACCAAATAGTTAAATTCAAACTATTATTATTTTATTATTATCCGTTCCTAATGGCCCTCCAAACTTCAAATAATATTTTCTGAAAGCTCCAGCATTTTAAATTTACAATCTTAAAAGGCTAATTTACATTTAAAAATGTTTTACGCCACTGGCCATCGAACTCGGTGTGGGAACTCGAAAAGTTGCTCCTGGCAGAAGACGATAGTCTTCTGTGCGTAGGGTCGGGGCCAGTGATTGCTGGGTATTGGGCCCGGGGGGAGTGGAAGGGGTAGGACGTACGTACAGCCAGAAGTGGAGGATGATGAACACGCTCGCGCGTGGTACAGCCGCCAGGGAAAAAGAAAAAAAAGAGAAAGGACTCGTGAGCGAACAGAGAAGGACCTGGATGAGCGAAAAGAAGAGAAAACGTTCGCAAGAGAAGGAGGCTCAGCGCGCGTCTGTCGCGTGGCCAGATCGCGTCCGCGCATGCGCTTCTTTCTCTTTTTAATCGTTTTACGTCTCATAAGAATCGTAATATTAACATTTTTTCTCTCGCTTTGATATTAATTTAACAACGTTTCTTAATTAATTTTTATCGCCAATAAACAATTTATAATACCTGATTTGCAAAGTTTCCTTTTACTAGGGACAATTTCGATTTTAAGACTAGGGGTCGTCCACAAATGGCGAGGCGAATCTGTTAGATCGAAATTTAAAAAGCTAAATTTTAAGTTATAAAAAAGAATTTTTTGTCGAAAATTTAAGTTTCAACCAAAAAGCTGAATTTTTAAAAGAGAAGATTACATTTTCATAAAAAAAGAGAATAGTTATAGTTTTAGTTAAAAAAATTAGTTTTTAACAAAAAAAAAAAAAAAACGAATCATAAACTTAAAATTAATTTTCAACCAAAAAAATGAATTTTTAACTAAACAAACGAAAATTCAATATAAAGATTAATTTTACGAGGAAAAAAAATTATTTAACAGTACCTACATGAATTTTTAAGAAAATAGTTGAATTTTCAAGCTAAAAAAGTACATTTTCAACCAAAAATTAGTTTTCAACCAAAGAAATGTATTTTAAACCACAAAGATTTATGCTAAACAAATGTGATTTATATTATAAAAAAAATGATTTTGCAATAAAAATAAATGAGTTGTTAATCAAATTATTTATCTGCAACTACAAAAGCGAACTTTCCGACCAAAAATGTAATATTTATATTTTTAACTGACCAATCAGTTCTCGTAAAGAAAACAACAACAAAAAACGATTCTTCAACATTAAATTGAACTTTTAACGAAAAAGATGAATTTTCAACAAAAAATGAAATTTCTTATATTTTAGGTTGGAAAAATGTTTTCTCAATTAAGAAAATTAATTTTCATCCCAGAAAACTTAATAAAAAATTTCAGCCAAACAGATTAAATTTATACAAACACATCAAATTGAAATAAAATTGTAAAAAACTGGAATTATTATATTTTCACTTAAGCAAATCAATTCTTAACAAAAAACGATAATGAAATTAAATTTTCAACCACAGAAATGTATTTTTAAACATAAAGATTTCTTTTCTATAAAAAAGGACAAGTTTTAAAGAACATACAATTTTTAATGAAGCAGTTGAAATTCGACTTAAAAATATCAATTTTCAAAAAACGAAAGAATTTTCCGTCAACAAGAGCAATTTTCTACCAAAATACACGAATTTTCAAGAAAGTACATGATACAACTAAATAGTTGAATTTCCAATTAAAAAAGAAAATTACTTTTCCACTAGAAATAATGAATTAAAAAAAAAATAGTTAAATATTTATCCAAATAAATAAATTTTCAACCAAGTAGTTCAATTAAAAAAAAATTGTTTTCAACAAAAATCGAAAAGTTAAGGAATTGGCAATTTTAAACCAAAAATAAAATAGTCATATTTTCAACAAAATATTTAAAATTTCAACGAAAGAAATTAATTTTCAACAAAAAAGATACGTTTTATTATACAAAAAATAATTTTCAAGAATATACATGAAATACATTCAAATCATTGG
Organism: Belonocnema kinseyi; assembly: GCF_010883055.1. Taxonomy (NCBI): domain Eukaryota; kingdom Metazoa; phylum Arthropoda; class Insecta; order Hymenoptera; family Cynipidae; genus Belonocnema; species Belonocnema kinseyi. The sequence continues at coordinate 125,291,587 of NC_046661.1, forward strand.
AAATATTTTTTCATTCGTCTTTTTTGATTAAAAATTAATTTTTTAAATAAAATTTCAACTGTTTTATTTTTATTGAGAATTTTTTAAAATGAAAATTGATCTATTTGGTAGGGAATTCATACCATTTTTTTTTTAAATTATCTCTTTTTTAGATAAAAATTCAACTATTTGGTTGTACATTGAACTTTTTTTTGAAAATTTAATTATTTCATAGGAAATTGATTTTTCTGGTTTAACAATTAAACTGTGTAGTTAAAAATTGCTGTATTTTGTCAAGAATTCGTCTTTTTTGTAAAAAATTAATCCTTTTGGTTAAAAAATCATCTTTTGGGCTGAAAACTCTACTCGATTATTTAGTAAAAAATGGATTCAATTTTTGGTTCAAAATGTACCTTTTCTGGTTAAAAAATCAACTATTTAATTCAAAATTCTGTATTTTATTACAAATTCGTCTTTTTATAAAAAATTAATCATCTTATTCGAAAAATAATCTTTTTTGTTAAAAATTCGACTTTTTGGTTGAATGTTTAATTATTTCTGTAAAATGTACTTTCTTGTATTTGGTAAACTTCAATCGTTTATTTCAAAATTTTTGTGTCTAGTAGAATATTTATTGCATTTTTGATTAAAAATTGATCGTTTTAGTTCAAAATTCATATATTTTATTGAAAATGGGTCTTTTTTTGTAAAAAATTAGTGTTCTAGATTTAAAAAAATATGAGCGATTTCAAAAACCAGTATTTGGTTGAATATTAAATTCTTTTCTCGACTATTCATTTCCTTTTTAGGAATTTGTCATTTCAGTCAAAAACTCATTACTTGTTTAAAAGTTCAATTATTTCGTAGAGAATCGATTTTTCTTAGATTCAAAATTAAACAAGTTAGTTGAAAATTCTTTTTTCTCGTTAAAAATGAATCTTCTCAAGTTTAAAATTTAACTATTTGCCTAAAATTTAAATGTTTTCTTGCAAATTCGTCTTTCTTATTAAAAAATTAAAAATGTTCATTAAAATACCCCTTTTATTGTAAAAAGTTAATCTTCGTGGTAAAAAAAAGATCTTTATGGTAGAAAATTAAAATTTGAACAGAAAATTCAACTATTTGGTTAAAATTTTGACTGTTTGTTAAAAATGCAATTATCTGGTAGAAACTTTTTTATATTTTCGATGAAACATGTATTATTTTTAGTTGAAAATTCAATATTTTCTTGAAAATCCTTTTTTTTTTGAAAAAGTTAATTTTCTTGCTCGAAATTTTTCTTAATTGAAAATTAGAATTTTTTTGTAAAAATTCGCTTATTAGTTGAAAATATATTTTTAAACTGAAAATTCAACTATTTCTTTGAAACTTCAACTGCTTCATTAAAAATTGAATTGCACCAAACTCTCGCCTTCAGTCACCGATTACGTTTCTGTCCCCCCGAAATCAGTCCAAGGTCATTTGACGGCCACCCCCGACACTTGACTGAAAGCGAGAGTCTGCTGTATATGTTAAAAAATCATTTTATTTTTTATTGAGAATTTATCTTTCTTTATTAGAATTTCAACAGTTGAAAGTTGAAAGTTTAACTATTTTGTTGAAAATTCGTTGTTTTCTGTGTTAAAATTTTTTTAATACTGTATATCTTTCTGTGTGATAAAGGCGAGAGAGAATAAAGTTGGACAAATCATTATGCGTTAATTATAAACATTCCCTAATTAATAACGAAGACGTGATAAAATATTAAGGTAGCAGAAGTTTTTTAAGATGTAATTGGCAGGAAGTAAATTTTTTTCTCAATAATATAAATCACAAAAAAGTGGGATAACAGTGTAAAAATACAGTAAGGTTCGAGGCAAGTGCCAATTAGACTTGTTACATAAAATATAAATTTAAAAATTAAGAGATGAAATGGGTCACTTTTTTGAAGTTGAGGGAATTGAGGAGGCGCCATTTCCGCTGGGTAAGTAGCTCTTGAGAATTTGGCTGATCATCATTGTACCGGTAAATAAAAATTGGTTTTTGCATCTCGGTATAGTAACTGGAATGGACCAACACCCGGAAAGAGAAAAAAGTGGAACGAGCATATGAGCACCGGTGTCGATGTAAATATGAGTGCTCAGGTACTTTTAAGTTGCAACGGTATCCAGAGTACTACAGCCTACCTTTACCTGCCTTGGCCTCACATTACACTTCTTACGAGCACCTACTTTCCCTGCTCGGAACTTTTTGCCAAAGATGCTCCTCAACCAGGAAAAAGGCGCCAAGTGAGCTAATTAATTCTTTTATTTTTTATTTTATCGATACATTATTTTTAAGAAAGATGAATAATAATTGGGGAAAAGGGGTCTGTCCTGACGCATTTACTGTAACCTATTACTATAACTCAAGGCCCTAACCCAAGACTCTAACTCATGGTTATAACCCATGACCCTAACCCACGTTCCTAATCCACGTCCCTAACCCACACTCCTAACCCACGCTCCTAACCCACGACTCTATTCCGCGGTCCTAACTCACGCCCCTAAAACATGGTACTAATGTCACAAGTGTGACACTTAGGATAGAGGTTATAAAATATGTTGAACACGTAACACTTTTCTGATTGGAGAGAGGTGCTTGTCCTTATGAATGCACTCTAACCTTTTATATAACCTATGGCACTAACCCACGGCCCTAACCCACGGTACTGTCTTGCGACTTCAAACTATTGTCCTAACTTATGACCCTAATCCGCCGCGAGTAATCCATGGAACTAACCAACGATTCTAACCCATGGTCCTAACCCACGACCCCAACGTCAGAAACTGTCATCTAGGATAGAGGTCGCAAAAAACGTTGAACATGTAACAATGTTTTGATTGGGGAAAGGAGTCTGTCCTTACGCATGCATACTAACCTATTACTATAACCCATGGCACTAACCCACGGGCCTCATCCACGGTCCTTAACCATGGACTTGGCCCATGTTCCTAACCCACAGTCCTATCTTACGACCCTAACCCATTGTCCTAACCGAATTCCGTGACCCATGGTTCTAACCCATGGTCCTAACCTACGATTCTAACCCATAGTCCTAACCCATGGCCCTTAATGTCTTAAAGTATCTCCTAGGATAAAATTTGCAAAAAATTTTGAACACGTGACGCTTTTCTGATCGAAAAATAAAATCTTAATCCGTGCCGGTGCATTAAAGACTATCATTGTCGATACAAACAAATTTAGTGTTTGCATTTTAAACAAAACGGTTACATTTTTAAGCCAAAATACGCGCTTAGCCTCAAATTATACTTCTTACAAATTAGACAAATTACTTCTTACAAATTTGCACAAATTACTTCTTACAAATTACACAAATTACTCTTTTTTAATTACACTTCAAAAGGACACTGTCCTGACGCATTTACTCTAACCTATTATTATAAAATATGGCTCTAACCCACGGTCCTAAACCAGGGTCCTAGCCTATGGTCCTAACCAATGGTCCCAGCCCACGGCTCTACAATATGGTCCTAACCCACGGTCCTAACCCAAGGATCTAACCCATTGTATTAAAACATCTGTAACAAACCGTTACAAAATATTTGCCCCCCCCCCGCTCTTACTGTACGTAATTTATAGTTTCCAGAAATAATAAGATATGGGATTTTAGACTAATGGAATTTTTTTCTTTTTCTAAGAAGCTTTGCAAGATGAAACCTTCATTTTCAAAAGAAAGATTTTTCATTAACAATTTTTTACTTTTTCTGGCCACGAGCATTCAATTACCAGCATTTGAATCTTATATTATTTTTAAGATTGAACCTTTTATAAACGGAATCAAAAAATATTTCAGATACAAAATAAAATTTTTGAAATTGGCTTATTTATTTTTAACAAAACAATTTTTTTCTACAATAAAAGATGACATTTTAACAAAATATTCAAATTTGTAAAAAAATAAATAAATTTAGAAAAATCATTAAATTTTGACAAAATATTTAAATTTTGAACCTAGAGACATGTATCCTCAAGAAAAAATTGTAATAGTTGATATTTTAACCAAAAAAGATCAAATTTCATTTAAAAAAATTAATTTTACAACTAAAAAGATGAATTTTCAACAAATTAAGATTTTTCAGTCTTGAAAGAAAAGAAGTTGACCTAAATTGTTGAATTTTCAAGCCAAGGCGAATTTTCTGTACAAAAATGGATTTTTAAACCAGAAAATGTGTATTTTCAACAATAAACAAATAATTTTCAACAAAATAGTTAAATTTTTACCAAGCAGATAAACCTCCATTAAAAAAAAATGTCTACAAAGAAGTTCATTTTTAACACACGTAGATCTATTTTCAATTTAAAGAGATAAATTTTCAACAATATACTTCAACTTTATTCAAAGAGATGAATTTTCTACTAATAATATAAACGTTCGACAAAAAATAATTAAAAAAAAAAGTGTTTTACACAAAATAGTTGAATCCTCAAGCAAAAAAGATTAATTTTTAACCAAACGGATCCATTTTAATCTAAGGAAGATAAAATTTCTATTAAAAAATATGAAATTTTAAATCGAAAGACAAGTTTTCAACAAAAATTTGAATTTTTACCTTAAAAATATTTCAGTTAACTTTTGAACACAGTTTAATTTGCAGTTAAAAGAACCTACTTTTTAACTGAAACAAAACAAACAAATTATCCACCAGTTAAATGCAACGATAAAAAATGAAGTTTTAGTAAAAAAGACTCAAAAAAGGTTCTAACCAAATCGTTTAATTTTTTAACAAATTGTTGAATTCTCAAGTGAAAATTACAAACTTCCACAAAATAGCCACATTCTCAACATAAGATTTCATTTCCGACCAAGTAGTTGATTTTCAACAGAAAAAGATTTTAATTTAAAAAAAAAAGTGAAATTCAACAAAGTTATATTTCCAGAAAAGAAAATTAATTATCAACCTTGGAAAAAAATTGTTTAGCATAACAGTTCGATTTTCAGCCAAAGAGAATTTTTTTACTAAAATGATGAATCATAAAAAAATGCATTGTTAAGAGCAGAGTTCAACAAGATGAATAAATTTTCAAACAAAACATTAATTTTTTAACAAGCGTTCAATTTTGAAACAAATAGTTTAAGTTATGGCAAAAGAAGATAAATTTTTTACAAAAAATTTACTTTCCCGACGAAAATAATATCAATTTTTAGTAAAAACTATAATCGTTCAACTCTCAGTTTCAAAATCTAATTTTCAAGAAAAAAAAACAACTCATTTTTAACAGAATACTTACATTTTTGTACAAAGAATATCAATTTTCAATTTAAATAACATTTTTTAACCAAAAAATGGAATAATGAGTATTCATTTGCAGGAAATATAATATTTTCAACAAAAATAAAACGAATTTTAAAAGAAGTTAAATTTTTAACATAAAAATATCAATTTTCAATTTAAAATATTAATTTTTAATCCACCAGAAATATTTATTTTAAACAAAAAAAATAGTTAAGAAAATATATTAATTTTATGTCAAAATCGTCAAGAAATAATATTTTAACAAAAAGACGAGTTTTTCACCAACTACATGAATTTTCAATCAGAAAATTCAAAATTTTAACCAAAAATTAAATAGTAACATTTTCAATGAAGAAAATTTATTCGCAGCCAAAAATGAAAACGAATTTTTAACAAAATAGTTCAATTTGCATACAAGTAGGAGAATTTTTCATTAAAATTATGAATCTTGAAAAAAATAATAATAATTACAAAAAATCTTTTTATTTTTATCCAAACAAATTAATTTTTAATCAAGAAATGAATTTTTAAGAAAGTATTTCGACTTCTAGTAAAGAACTTAATGTTTTGACCAAAAAGATGACGTTTTAACAAAATAGTTGCACTTTTTAACTAAAAATATTTGGATTTTCTTATCGCTTTCTATTAATTTAGTTCAAATTTAAGCAAAAAACAAAAAAACAAAAATGAGAAAGAGGGGAAGCTTTTTTTTTAAAACGGGGGAAAAGTATTAGGTCGAGAAATCTATTTTTGGGCCCTTTTTGACTAACTTAGTCTAATGTTTGCGTCTTTGAAAATATAAGGTCCGAAATAAAAAAAAATTAATTCAATGAATTTATTTACCTGATCAGTATTCTCTTCTTCTATAATTAAACAAAAATGGCAGGTTTAAAAATGTATAAGGCCCTAAATTCACGATCTTGTAGAATACAAGGCTCAAATTATTAAAATTTGACTTAAATCAAAATATTTCCTTTATCAGTGATCTCTACAAGAAACTCAAACTAAACATTGTAGCTTTGAAAATGTAAGTCCCAAAAATCTAAAATCTAAGTATAAGGCCCCAAATGTATCAATTTAACTTAAATCAAAATATATTTCTTATCAGTATTCTCATTAACTAACTGATACTAAAAATTTCAGCCCTCAAAATATGAGGCCCAATATGTTATATTCAACATGTAGAGCCTAAATATACAGATTTTAATTTAAAATATTTTCCTGATAGTTCTTGAGACATAACGTTTTTGGCCAATTGAAGAATTCACTCAGTTGTAATATCTAAGGTTGAGTATAGTAAATATAAGGCCCAAAAATTCCAGTATCATAATATAAGGCCCAAATGATCAAAATTTAACTCAAAATATTTGCCTTATCAGTGTTCGCTATGACTAACATAAATTAAAAGTGTCAGCTCTAAATTTATAAGGCCCAAATTCCACACTAGAGAAATAAGACCTAAAATAATAAAGTTCAAATCATATCAAAATATTATTAGTAATAGTATTCTTTATGAATAACTTAAACTAAAAATTTCAGGGCGGAAAATATATAAAACTAAAAACTGAAGACTCGAAATATCGGGCCCAACTCATAAAATAAAATGCAATAGTCGTGCCTCCACAAAAATAGTTCTCACACGTATAAAAATAGACCCAAAGTATAAAATAAGGCCCAAGAGTCTAAGAATTAAGTCCCAATGAAAACCTCAAGTCCCAAAATCGAAAAATGGATTCGAATCGAATAAGAGAAGTTTGACCTGGTAAAGGTTTTAAGAGGGCAGGTTGAAATTTGGCAAGCTGGTCAGTAGTGGGCAATTCGTATTAAAGAACCCCGCTATATGAGTCAAAGCGAGACGAATGTGATCCAGTTGGAATGAAAACTGAAACTCGCGGACGTACGTGCCTCGTACGTACGTGCTCTCGTTGCGCCTTCCTCGGTAAGTCCCGATAAGGCCCCTTTCTGGGAGCAGCGGTACGTAAGTACCTACTGGCCTCATGCCATTGGGACCTACATATGAGCTAACACCGTGTCCTTCCTCCCTTTCGCTTTTGCTTGCTTCTGCTGCAGTACACTACAGACTACACTGCGGACATGGAGCGCACGGCCAAACCGTTTCGAGTCAGCCCTTTTCTGCTTTTTTGCCTGTCCTTTTGTCTCGGACGAGAAACAAAAAACAGACCTTAAAGCCGGGTAACAAGAGACGACGTAAAACGGGCCTGCTGGCGCGAGACGACTCTTTAAAGTCGATTCGCCCTCCAAACCTCTTGTATCGACCGTTTTATTTACGGTACCAAAAAAAGGTGATTTAAATTAGTTTTTTATTTGATTTTTTGTACTCTTTTTGAATAATTTAATTTGAAGGATTTCGGGGGTTTTTTTAGATCCAGAGCGGAACTCATGATCAGAACTGGAAGCTTCAAACTATAAGGCCCAAAATTCTTAACCCCAAAATCTAAGGTCCAAAGTCTCAAAATTTAACTAAATTAAACTATTTAAAGTATCAGTTTCCTGCGTAACTTACCTCAATTTAAACATTCCAGCTTTAAAAACATAAGGCCCGAGATTCTAGTCTGAACATATATGGCCCAAAAATCATATAAATTTAACCGAAATCAAAATATTTTCCTTATCAGTATTTTCGATGACTAAATTAACCTTTGAAGTTCAGATTTTAAAAATATATAAGGCCCAAAACTCCAGACACCAAATATAAGGCCCAAATTAATAATGTTGGTCTTTAACTGTTTTCTTAATCAGTTTTTCTCCAGTAATTAACTTAAAAATCAAAACGATGGCCCTGATGCAAAAATATCAAGTTTTGAATTTTTAACTCAAAATAGTAGGCACAAAATATTATAATTGCATTAAAAATATTTTCCTTATCAGTATAAGGTCAAAACCTTTAAATGAAACACTCAGCATGTATCTTATCAGTATTCTCTTTGACTAATATAACTCAAAATTGCAGCTCTGAAAATGGAAGACCCTAAATTTACGATTTAAAATATAAGGCCCGAAACATAAAAATTTTAGTAAAAGCATAATATATTCCTTATTCATTTTATTTATAGCGGGCCTCATTTTAAAATCACAGCTCTAAAAATATCAGGCCCAAAATATCAGAATTAATTAAAATATTAGGCCCAAAATTTCTTGTTAAAATGACGAGCCCCAAATTATTGAGGCCCAAGCTATTCAGAAAAAATTTCAAAAATATCTTCATTTTTAGTCTATGGGACTAACTTAATCTCAAATTCCAGATAGCCAAATATAAGTCCCAAAATATTAGGTGCTAACTATAAGGCCTAACTTATAAAATTTTAACTTAAATCAAAAAATATTCCTGATCAGTATTCTCTCTTACAAACTTAATCTCAAAATCGCAACTTTAAAAATATGAGGCCCAAACTATCAAAATTGATTACAATATAAGGCCCAAAATTTTAGACTTAAATTACGAGCCCTAAAATATTGAAATTTAACTTAAACTTTTGCCCTTATCAGTAATATTTATTACTAATTGACAATATCAAACTAAAAAATACACCTCTGAAAATATAAGGCCCAATAAGAATAATATTCTCCTTATCAATATCCTCTATTTTCTAACTAAAACTAAAAATATTTCCTTCTTCAGTATTCTATAGGACTATCCTAAATTAAAATTTTCAGCTTTAAAAATATAAGGCCCAAAATTCTAGAGTAAAAAATAAGGCCCAATTTCAATCTAAATTTATTAATTAGTATTCTCGATGGCTAACTTAACATCAGAAGTCCAGCTATTTAAAATACATTAGGCCCAAAATTTTACACACAAATTATAAGGCCAAAATTCTCAGTATTCTATAGGACTATTTTGCATTAAAATTTACAGCTTTAAAAATATAAGATCCAGAATTCCCAAATAAAAATATAAGGCCCAACCAACTTTAAAATTTGATTCCATTCGGACCGACTCTCTTGTCACTATTCTTTTATGACTAGCATAACCCAGAATTTCAGCTTTAAAAATATAAGGCCAAAGATTCCAGACACAAAATATTAGGAACAAATTATTAAAATTTAAATCAAAATATTTACATTATCAGTATTCTTTACGTATAAATTTAAATAAAAATTGCATCTCTGAAGATTTACAGACCAAAATTTCAGACTCAAATTATTAGGCCAAAAAATCAAAATTGAACTTCAATCGATATACTTTCGTCATCTGGATGCTCTATGACTAACATAAGTTTAAAATTGAGCTCGAAAAATATAAGGCCTAAAATTCTAAACTAAAAATAGAGGGCCCAAGTTATCAATATTAAACCAAAAATATTTGCCTCCCCTTAGTACTCTATAGGACTATCTTCATTGAATTGAAGCTATAAAATATAAAAATATAAGGCCCCAAATATTTAAATCGGACTCAATATCTTTACTTTATCTTTAATCTCCATAACTAAATTGAACTAAAAGTTGAAGTTCTAAAAATATAAGGCCCAAAATTTAAGACTCTAAATAAAAGGTCCAAAACACTGAAATATAACTACAAATGTGTCTCTTATCATTATTCTCTTTTACCAACTCATCCCAGAATTGCATCTCTGTAAATATAAGACCCAAAATACGCAATTTGAAATATAACGCCCGAAATATAACAATTTTACCAAAAGCAAAATATTTGCATTATCCGTTTTCTTTATGACTCATCTAATCTCAAAATCGCCGATATTACAATTTCAGGCCTAAAATAGCAAAATTAATTTAAATATCAGGCCCAACTTTTTTTTGGGCCTAATAATTGAAAAATATATTTTTTTCATTTGCAATCTCTATGGCTATCTTAAAATTAAAAAGAAGCCCTAAAATTCCAGACTCAACATGTAAAGCCCAAATTACAAAAATTTAAATAAAATACTGTTCTCATCAGTTTTATTTACAACCAAGTCAAACTAAAAATCTCAGCTCCGAAAATATAAGGCTTAAAATTCCAAACTCAAAATGTCAAGCCCAAGTGAACAAGAATAAGCTCAAAATATTTTCTTTATCAGTACCTGGCGGGACTATCGTAATCTAAAAATGGCAGCTCGACAATTATAAGAGTTAAATTTCAGACCCTAAATATAAGGCCCAATTTTTACAAATTTAACTCAAATCAAAATCTATTCCTGATCAGTATTCTCTCTAATTAAATTAGTCTTAAAATCGCAAATATACAAATATGAGGCCCAAAATATCAAAATTGATTAAAAAATAAGGCCCAAAATTTGAAAACAAAAGGCCTAAAATTTCAGAATTAAAATGTAAGGTCCAAATACCAAAATTTTTCATAGAATATTTTCCTTATTTGTTTTCTTTGCAATCAAGTTAAAATAAAAATTTTTTATCTGAAAATATAAGGTATATTATCAACACTTCATTTAAAATATTTTTTCTTATCAATTTTCATTGTGAGAAAGTCAAACAAAAATTTTTAATCTGAAAATATAGGGCCCATAGTTCGTGACTCAAAATACAAGGTCCAAAATTTTCTGACTGAAATTATAAGGCCCAAAATTCAACTTTCATTGCACATTGCAAATTTCAAATTACCCCAGAATAAAATATGAAATATGTGCCTATCAAAATGTAACGCCCAAAATCTGAAATTAAAGAAACATCCCTCGCCCCTCAAATACATATATTTAATATAAAAAAACTAGTTTCAGATTTCATTTAGTCACCAGAATTCTCTTAGATTTCATTTAGTCATCACTATTCTCTTTAACTAATTTAATGTCAAAATCGCACCTCTAAAAATATCAGGCCCAAAATCTCAAAATTAATTAAAATATGAGACCCAAAATTGCAGGCTAACATTATGAGCTCCAAGTTATTAAAATTTAACTCAAACTATTGCTCTTATCAGTAATATTTCATTCTAATTGACAATCTTAAACTAAAAATTACAGCTCTGAAAATATAAGACTCAAATTGCAGGATGTGACTAAATTAACTCAAAATTACAGCTATGAAAATGTAAGACCCACAATTAAGTAAAGTATCAAAATATCAAAAATATCAAAACTAATTAAAATATTAGGCCCAAAATTTCAGCCTCAAAGTATTAGCCCCAAATTATTAAAATATGAATCAAATTATTTCCCTTATTATTATTCTCTATGACTAACTTAAACTGACAATCAAAGCTCTAAGAATATAAGACCCAAAATTTAAGACTCACAATGTAATGCCCAAAATATAAAGTCCAAATTATCAAACTTTAATCCCAAATATTCTTCTTGTAAGTTTCCTCTGCGATCAAGTCAATCTACAAAATTTCAGCTTTAAAATTATCAGGCCCAAAATTCCAGACTCCAAATATAAGGTCCAAATTATCAACACTTTATTAAAAATATTTTCCCTATTAATTTTCTTCGCGAGCAAGTCAAACAAGAATTTCAGCTCTGAAAATATAGGGCCCAAAATTCCAGACTCAACATACAAGGCCCAATATTTCTAAGTGAAACTAGAAGGCCAAAAATTCAACTCTCATCAGAAATTGCAAATGTCAAATTAATCGATAATAATATATAAAGTACTTATCAAAAAATAAGACCCAAAATCTTTAGCTAAAAAGTACCCTTCTCAAAAAGTATATTTTCATCCAAAAAAATGGTTTCGAATTTCATTTAGCTATTAGTATTTTCTTTCATTAATTTAATCTCAAAATCGCAACATTGAAAATGTCAGACTCAACATATCAAAATTTATTAAAATATAAGGCCCAAAATTTCAGACTTGAATAATGAGCCTACCATTATTGAAATTTAACTCAAACTATTGCTTTTATCAGTAATATTTATTACTAATTGACATTCTCAATCTAAAAATTACAGCTCTGAAAATATATAAGGCCCGAATTGCAGGCTGTGACTAACTTAACTCAAAGTTGTAGCTCTGAAAATATAAGGCCCAAGATATCCAACTTTAGCTCAACATATTTTTCTCATCAGTTTCCTTTGTGACCAAGTTAATATAAAAATATCAGCTCTGAAATTATAAGGCTTAAAATTCGGGACTTAAAATATAAGACTCAAAATTCCAGACTCAAAATATAAGGCCCAAATTATCAACACTTTATAAAAAGTATTTTTTAAATTAATTTTCTTGGCGATCGAGTCAAACAAAAATTAGAACTTTAAACATATACAACCCAACATTCCTGACTTAAACTACAAGGCCTAAAATTCACGACTGAAGTCATAAGGCCCAAAATTCAACTCTCATCAGACATTGCAAATTTCAATTACCCTATAATAAAATATAAAATATGTGCTTATCAAAACATATAAGGCCCAAAATCTTCAACTAAAAAAACGTCCCCCTCGAAAAATATATATTCACCATAAAAAAGACTCGTTTCAGATTTCATTAAAGGAGAGGAATACAAGGTAGCATATCCTTAAGACGCAGAAAAAGTCTTGTGTATCCACCCCGCGTCAACATTACATTCAATAGGATCGAAAGATTGAGAGGATCGATAGATCGTCGTCCCGGAGTTTGTCTTGCATCCTAGAAAAATATTATCGCAACCACGAAGAGAAAGGCGGAACGATTCCGAGGATCCAATGGCATTTATACTAAACTCCATCCATATGTAGCTATTCGGTAGCAAAGTCCTCCGAATCACCATTTTTTGACTACCCTTCACGCCCCCTCCCTCTCGCCTAAAGGCCCCCCTGAGGGGCCTAACTTTGGCTCGTTTGAGGCCCATTCTTCCCGAAGACTCGCGTTTTCACTCGGACAATTCCGCCCCACGCCACGCGGTCTCACGCCTTTGCTATTGACCAACCACCATTCTTTTCCTTCGACAGGACTTTTGTCACCGATGAGCGACGACGATAGAGAAGAAAAACGAAACTGACACGAGGGGTGACACGAGGATCCGCGATCAGCAAGAAAACCAAATGAAAATGTATAGAAATTTAGGAACGAGAATTATTTATTATTCCGAGTAGGTCATTTGGGACAATTTTCTGGAACTTGGGACCCTCTTTGGGCCTACTTTGAGCCATAATTAGGTGATTTGTTCAAGTGGGCTTATGCGTCTTCAGATGTAGAATTTTCTGCCACTCAAAGAATTCAGTGATTTGTGAAAATACATTTATCAATTTTTGGTTGAAAAGAGGGCTTTATTTTTGGGCCTTATTTTGGGGACTGATCCAGATTTATTTGAAAGCAGAGAAGACTGACTTCTCTTTATAGGAGTAATATAATTTTTCTATTGAAAAATAATATCTGCAAGGTGAAGTAACTTTGAAAATATTCTCGAAAAAATAAGACCCAGAGTTGGGGATAATAAAGATAAGGCCCAAAGTATGAGAGCTTATTTAAAGCCGTGAAATATAATTCTATACGATCCCAAGTGCATTTCACACATAGAAATAGAAATGAATAGAATTATAAATAATTGAAAAATCTCAATTTAATTATAAGGCCAAAAATCAATTTGAGACCTTATTTTGGGGCCTCATCTAGATTTGTTTGAAAATGGAGGTGAGTCTTGGAAATATAAAACCCAAATGTATCTCCTAAAGTTCACAATTCCACAACTAAATAAGAAAAAATGTAAAAAAATTGGGCCTTAGTTTGAATCCTGATCCATCACTACTTCAAATATAAGGCCCAGAACCTTAATCTCACAGTATGTTCTACATAGCAATTGTTAAATCGAGACTCTCAAAATAAGAGACATATATTCTATCAAAATATTTTTTAAAACTAAGATCGAATGTTAAGTATAAAAAATATAAGGCCCAAAATTCTAATAAGAAAATATATTAACCAAATGGTAAAATTTTAACTGAAAGTATTTTCCTATTCAGTATTCCACGTGGGTAACTTTAGATAAAAGTTATATTTTGAATTTAAAAGACAAAAAATCTCAAAATTAAAATTTAAGGCCCAAAATATTTAAATATAACGAAAATCGAAATATTTTCTGTATTAGTATTCTCTATGACTGACTAATTGAAGATAAAAATTTCAGACAGGAAAATCTAAGAACCAAAATTTTGGACCTAATATACCAGGTCCAAATTAAGTAGGGCCCAAAATATCAAAGTATGTTCCATATTTTCCATAATTTTTTTAAGTTGGCTCATGCGTCTTGAGATGTACAACTTTATGCTACTTGAAGAATTCAGTGATTTTTGAAAATACATTTATCAATTTCTGGTTAAAAATTTGGCCTTATTTGGGGGCCTTATATGAGGGACTGATCTAGATTTATTCGAAGGAAGAAAAGACTGACTTCTTCTTATATGAGTAAGAATATTTTTCCATTAAAAAAAAAAATCTGCAAGGTGAAGTAACTTTCGAAATATTCTTAAAAAAATCAGACTCGGAGTTAGGGATAATGAACATAAGGCCCAAAGTATGGAAGCTTTTTTTAATTCACGAAATATACTTATATGCGATCCTAAGTGCATTTCACGAATAAAAGTAAAATGATCTCAATTTAAAAAATAAGGGCTAAAATTTATTTAGGGCCTAATTTGGGGCCTGATCCAGATTTATTTGAAAAAGGAGTAAATTCTTCGAAAATAAGACTGCAAATTTATTCCCTAAAGCTTAAAATTCGACATAGAAATTTAAAAAATGTAAGAAAATTGCGCCTTATTTTGAGTCTTGATTCAGAAACACTTAAAATATAAGTCCCACAGCCTAAATCTCAAAGTATGTTCCATATTGCAATTATTAAGTCGAGAATTTCAGAATAAGAGACATATATTTTAACTATCCAAATATTTTCCAAAAATAATACCCACAGTTGAGTATTATATATATATATATATATGTGGCCCAAAATTATAATCACAAAATATATGGCCTAAAAAGTCAAATTTCAACTCAAAATATTTCCCTGATCAGTATTCCATGTGGTTGACGTCAGATATAAATTATATCTGGAATATAAGAGACTCATTATTTCAAAATTAAAATTTAAGGCCCAAAAAATCAAAGTATGTGCCATATATTGCAATTCTCCAGTCATGATTTTAAGATAAAAGACATAAACTGTAATTATCAAAACCTTATTCAAAGATAAGACTCAAAGTCTAGTATAAAAATCAAAGGCCCAAAATTTATTTGTAAAAATATTAGGCCCAAATTATCAAAATTCAACTTAAAATATTTACCTTATGAGTATTCTCTATGACTAACATAAACTAAAAATTTGAGGTCGAATTTATAAAGCCCAAAATATATAAATCAAACTATAAGGCCCAAAATAACCAAATTTAACTTAAATCAAAATATTTTTGATAATATTTTTCTCTATGAATAATTAAAGATAAAAGTTTTAGATCGGAAAATGTGAGACCCAAAGTTTTACACTCAAAATAAATTAGGGCCAAAATAGCAAAGTATGTTCCATAATTGATATTGCAATTCTTAGGTCGTGATTTTGAGGTAAGAGACATAAACTGCAACTATCAAAACCCTTTTCAAAAATAATACCTCAAGTTTAATATAACAAAATGCAAGGCCCAAATTATAAAAATTCGACTCAAAATATTTACTTTGTTACTATTCTCTATGATTAACATAAACTGAAAATTGCAGTTCAAATTTATGAGGCAAAAATATTAAAATCAAACGATAAGGCCCAAAATAAACAAATTTCCATTATATCAAAATGTTTTCTGCATCAGTATTATGTATGACTAATCAAAATAAAAAATTCCAGATCTGAAAACGCCAGACCCAAAATTCCCAACTCAAAATACAAGATCCAACTTTCAGCTTTTATTGTAGTTTTCTAATCTCAAATTTCTCTATTAAATATATAAAAAATGTCTATCAAAATATAAAGACCGAAAATTTTAGACTAAAATTATACTTCTTGAGATATACGATTTTTTGGCAATTGAAGAATTTAATAGGTTGTCAAAATGTATTCAAAAAATTTCAAAAGGAAATTAAGCCTTATTTAAACGTTTTTGGTCTTGATCTTGCAATACTCAAAATATATGGCCCAGAACTTAAATGTAAAAGTATGTTGCCTATTTAAACATTAACTATCAAATGTAATACTCTGTTGATTCCAATTCGACTTAAAATATTTCCCTTATCTTAGTTTGCTATGACTAACATAAACTAAAAATTGCAGTTCGAATTTATAAGGCCCAAAATTCTAAACTTAAAATTTAAGGCCTAGAATATCGAACTTTAACCTGATTCAGAATGCTTTCTGTATCTCAGATTCAAAATATAAGGCCCAAAATTTCTAAAGCGAAAAGCAAGGCCCAAAATTAAACTTTTATGAGACAGCTAAAATCCTAAATTACTATACAACAAAATATTAAATATGTGGCTTCCAAAACGTAAAACCCAAGATCTCAAAATAAAATTATACATTCCTCAAAAAAAGACCTAAAGTTGAATAATAAATTTGTGGCCCAAGATTTCTGTCTCAAAATAAGAAGACCTAATTCTGAAAATTCAACTCCAAATATTCACCTCGTTAGTAATATATGTGACTAACACAAACTAAAATTACAGCTATCAATTTATAAGGCCCGAAATTCCCGAATTGAATTATAAGACCCAATATATAAAACTTTGACTCAAATCAATACATTTTCCATATCAGTATTCTGCTTGACTAATTAGAAATAAAAATACAGGTCACAAAACATAAGACGTAAAATTCCAAACTTAAAAGACAAGGCCCAACATTTAACTCTCATTAGAGGTTTTAAATATCAAATTTCGGGAACCAAACATAAAAAATTTCTTTATTCGAATATGAGCGCTAAAATGTTGAGATTAAAATTATACGTCTTGAAGTATAGAATTTTTTGCCAATTGTAATTTTCAAAAAAATTTTCAAAAATAAGACCCAATGTAAAGTACAAAAAGTGTAAGACCCAAAATTTCAGTCTTGAAATATGAAACTCTAACTAACAAAATTAAACTGAAAATATTTACCTGGTTAGTTCATTCGTTAAAATGTGAAAATTTATTCATAAATTTTGGTCTCGAAATTGGGCCTTATTTTGGGTCCAGATCCAGCAATATCTAAATTGTAAGGCGGAAAACTTAAATCTTAAAGTATGTTCTGTATTGTAATTTAAAATCAAAAAATTTTCAAGACCCAAAGTTGAATAAAACAAATAGAAGGTCCAAAATTCCAGTATTAAAATATAAGGCCTAAGGTTAAAAATCCATTTAAAAATATTTCTTTCATCAGTTTTCTCTACGATTAACAAAAAGTCAACATTGCAGCTTCGAATTTATGTGGTCCAAAATTACAGACGCAAAATATACGGCTCAAATGGCCAAAATTGAACTAAAAATATATTTTTTATCAGTATTCTCTGAGATTAATATAAGATAAGAATTGCAGCTTAAAATTTATAACGCCCAAAGTTCTTGTCTCAAAATATAAGGTCCAAAATGCCTGTCTCAAAATATAAGGCTTAAGTGACCAAAATGCAACTAAAAATATTCTCATTATCAGTATACCTTGAGACCAACATAGACTAAAAATTACAGATCAGAAATTACAAGGCCCAAAATTCTAGTTTTTAAATATAACATAGAATGTATCAAAATTCAAATCAAATAAAAATATTTTCCGTGTTTATGGCTAATTAAAAATAAAAATTTGAGATCTGAATATATAAGTACGAAGATTTATTTAATTAACTATAAAAAGTATCCATAATTCTTTTCCAATTGAACTCTTAAAATATAAGGCCCAATGTTTAAGCAAATCATTTTTTTCTTGATAAGACCCAAAAATTATATTTAAAATTTCAGATTTTCACTACACAATTAAAAAAATATAGCATATTTTAAGTTGCTAATTCAACTTACAAATTAATACATTACTTTAACTGCATAAAATTAGGCCCAAAATGTAAGTCCCAAACTAAAAATAAATGCAATAACAGTTTCCTGACAGGAAATAGAACAAGAGTGAAATTCTAGAATTATGTTAATTATTTTTCAAACCAAAATCTATTTGTTTTATTTCTGAAAGCTTCTGTCTTGTTTTTATCAAACCGTGAAGGGAAGTATCGATTCGCAGCATGTAGTGGGCCCCGTCAGGCCTTAGCCAAATATTTGAAGTCACTTCCCGTCTAGACGACTTTCTGTTTCTCACGGCCAAGAAAAGAAACTTACAAGATAGCCCAAATTATTGAAGACATTGCTAATGGATCCTGTCTTTCATCTACTTTTTCATTTATTTTTCAACGAAAAATTATTTTTAAACAAAATTTATTTATTTATTCATTGCCTTTAATTAAAAATCTAACTACTTAGTTGGATTAATTTGGCAATTCTTTTTAAGATAAACCTCATTGGTTTAAAATTTAACTTTTTCGTAACAAATTTCATCTTTTTGGATTTGTAACTTCAACAATTTTGTTATAAACGAACTGTTTTGTTGAAAATTCATATTTTTCTTCGAAAGTTCTGATATTTGGTTAAAAATGAAACTATTTTTATAAATATTTTACTGTCTCGATTAAAATTGAACCATTTTGTAGAAAAATATTTTTCTGTTGATTAATTATTTTTTTTAGTTAAAAATTCAACAGTTTTGTAGATGATTCGCCTTTTTTTTTGAATTCAACAACTAGTTTGAAAATAGATTTATTTAGTAAAAAATTTATCTTTTTGAATAAAATTAAACTGTTTCGTAGAAAATTAGGCTTTTCAATAAAAAAATAAATTTCCGTGTTGAAAATTAAACCTATTTTTTAATTATTCGCCTTTTCTCATACAAATTTGACCATTTTATTGAAAATAAATTAATTCGGTTAAAAAATCATCTTTTTGGTTGAAAATTTAACTATTTGATTCAAAAGTAATCTTTTTGGATTGATCATTTAACTAAAGTTGGTTGACCTGCTTCATTAAATTTTTTTCAGATTAACTTCTTTCTTTTGAAAATTTAACTTTCTTGTTAAAAAATTTATCTTTTTGGCTTGAAAATCAACTTTTTGTTGAAAATTCATATTTTTTATGGAAAATTCAAATATTAGGTTAACAATCGAACTATTTTTATGCAAATTCAAATGTTGGGAATAAAATTAAACTATTTCGTAAAAAATTGAAATTTTAATAAAAAAATTAATTTCCGGGTCGGTTTTTAAATTATTTTAAAATGATTCGCCTTTTTCTTATAAAAATTCAACAACTTTGTTGAAAATAGATTTATTTGTTTAAAAAATCATCTTTTCGGCTGTAAATTTAACAATTTAATTAATTTTTTAATTTAAGAAACTAACTATTTGGTTGACCTATTTTATTTTAAAAAAATTATTCTGTAATATTCACTTTTTTGCATAAAAAATTAGTTATTTTGCTGTAAATTAATTATTTATGAAAAAATTGAAATATTCCGTTTTCTTTTAGGAAATTCAAACTGAAAATTTAAATGTTTGGTACAAAATTAATTAATTGTAATAAAAATTCGTCTTTTGGGTCAAAAATTGATCTTATTTCTTAAAACTTTACATTTGCGATCTTGAGAATTCAACTATTAAAAAAAAACTTTTTTTTACGTTTAATTCAACTGTTTGAAAATTCTTTTTTTTCTGAGAAAAATCATCTTTCAACCCTCTTTAAAAAAATTCATCTTTCTGGTTTGAAAACTCAACTGGTTTTTTATTCAATTAAAAATTTTTTTTGAAGGTTTGACCAAACTTTTTTTTTAATTCGTCCTTTTAAATTGAAATTTATTTTTGACGATAGAAAAATCGTCTTTCCTGCTCGAAAATAAATTCTTGTGGTTAAAAACTAATTTTTATTTTAAAAAGTTCGCTTTTTTTAATTGAATATTTGACTATTTGGTAAAATGCTCAACTTGCTTCTTGAAAATTGTTATTTTTGGTCAAAAATTAACTTTTTTTGTTAAAAATTCACATCTTTTGTGGCAAATATTAAAATATGAGAAATTTAAAGTGTCTTAAAACAAGAATCCAACAATTAAATTCGGACAACAACCATAAAATGTTCCGATTGCAATTTGGACAAAAAATCTCCACATTAACTTGATTATTAAACTTTAACTAGGATTTTAAATTTTATTTCAGTCTTATTTAAATTTCATAAATTTAAATTCTCTATTATTCTCCTTAAAAAAAAAAAACAATTTCCCTTGTTTTGAAAGAATTTGCGGGAGAAAAAAACTATTGCCATGAACAAGTGTGGGGGGGGGGGGTAAAAATATCCCAAAATTGATAACGTATTCAGAACTCCTTATTTAAACATTAATTAAATAAAAATTTAAAGATTTTCGAAATGACCAAGAAAATTAATGAAGATTCCAATCATTAAGGGCGACTTGTAATAAAGTGAGCTCCCCCTCATTTATTAAAAGGCATTTAAGAAAGGAAGGCTTCCAAGGGAAGGAAAAAAAAGTCCTTCCTCTTCATATTTACCACTGGCCCTCCTGATTCAATATTAACGACGGAAGTTTTTTTTCCCCCTAGACCAATTTACATTGTTTTTACGACAACGAAAAACCATCTCCAGGTGGTTCAATTTAAGGGGGTCGGCTGATGAGGGATCGATTCATATCTGGGGCTGGAGAATTGAATTTTAGAGCCACTTTCGGCAGAGTCACATCCTCCCCCCCCCCCTCTAAAATTTTATCTTTTAACGATGATTAGAACTAAATTAGAGATTGATTCCTTATCGATATTGGACCCCCAATGGATTGGGGCACCTGGTTCTTATGCATACGATACCTGGTACTTTTTCCTGCCGGATATTATTGTTCGAGGCCACTTGGGCTTGTTTTTTTTTCGAGAGAAAAAAAATCATTGGTCACGGTCTTTATCGATTTCTGAGCCCCCCCAAAGTGTGAAATTTCCGGGATAAAAGACTAAAGAGTCTCATTTTGGGAGAGATAAGGATGGGTCGACTTTTATGGTTTTGAATGAAGTTGAACCATCTGTGAATCAATTTATTTTTATCTAATCATCTTTCTTTTGGGTAATTCATTAAAGATTTAGGAACAACAAAATATGTTACGTTCCGATCTAAAGAGAGGGGGAAGGGGGGTGGCGTAAAGTTAATAAAAAAGACGACTATTGCCATTACAGGTGAATTTTCAACAAAAGAGTTTAATTTTCCTACAAAAAAGTTAAATTTAACAAAATAGTTGATTTTCATAACAAAGTTATTAAACTTTCAAGAAAATAGTTTAATCTTCCACCAAATAGCTGCATTTTTTACCCACAAAATTAATTTTCTACCAAAAGAAGAATTTTTAAGAAAATACATTTATTTTGAACTAAATAATTGAATCTTTAACTAAAAAAATAAGTTTAGTTGAATTAAATTAAAAAAGAAAAATGTGTATAACAAAATAGTGAAATCCTCAACGAAAATGATGAATTTTCAATAAGTTAAATTAATTTTTATCCAAATAGAAGAATTTTAAAAAAATACATGAATTTTCTACCAAATTATTGATTTTGTACCAAAAATAAAAGAGGTACGTTTACAGGTATAAAGAAAATTTAAATCCAACAAAATAGTTAAATTTTTGAATAAGAATAGTTGAATTTGCAAAAAAAAAGATGAATTTTTATTTTTTTTTCAAATTAATAATTAAGTAATACACAAGTTTTCTTTCCAAGCTAAACAGTCGAATGATTCAGAAAAAAAGTATTTCAAACCGGAGAAGAATTGTTTAACAAAAAAGTTAATTTTCAATCAAGGTAGATAGAATTTTAACGAAATAGTTGAATTTCAACTTGAAATTATGAATTTTTAACAAAAAATTGGATACTTCAATGTTTAATTTAAGCACATTAATAATTTAAAACGGATAAAAACGATTTTTTCATAAAAAAATGGACTTTCACAAAATAGTTGGTTTTTATAACAAAGCAATTGAACTTTTAAGAAATTAGTTTAATCTTTTACCAGATAGCTGAATTTTTAACCTACATAGATGAATTTTCAACAAAAAAATGATTTTTCTAACAAAAGACGAATGTTTAAGAAAATACATTTACTTTAAACTAACTAAATGATTTTTTAACTAAAAAAATAAGTTTATAACAAGAAATATTTTTGTTAAATTTTAAGTTTAAAAATTATCTGTCATAAAAGAAAAACAATTTGCAACCAGTTGAATTAAATTAAAAAAGAGGAATTTTTATAAAAACAATACTTTCATCATCGTGAAAGCTTTAACTTCAATTAAAAAATGACGATATTTTCAAAAAAAAAATAGTTTAATTTTGAAATAAAAAATGAATTTCGAACAAAAAAATTTAAAAATTACAACAAAATAGTTGAGTTTCGCAGCTAAACAGTCGAATCTTTCCGAAAAAAATGTCTTTTAAACCAGAAAATGATTTTTTAACAACAAATTTAAATCTGAATCAAGAAAAATGAATATTTAACCAAATAGTTGAATTTGAAATAAAACCGATACATTTTTAACAAGAATTTTTAATAAAATACATAAATTCTCTACTAATTTTTTTATTTTTTAATTAAAAATAAAACTAGCTAGATTCTCAAATAGAAAAATTAATTTTCAAATAAAAAGATGAATTTTTAGTAACAAAAACATTTCGAACAAAATAGTTAAGTTTCCAAGCTAAACAGTCAAACGTTTAAGAAAAAATGTCTTTTAAACCGGATAAGGATTTTTTAACAAACAAGTTAATTTTCAATCAAGAAAGCTAAATATTTAACAAAATAGACCAAATTTAACCTAAAATTATAAATTTTTATCAATAAATGGAATCGTTAAATTTTCAGTTTACATAAATAATTTTCAACGCAAGAAGCGAATTTTCGACTAGTTAAATTCAACTAACATTTTTTTACAAAATAGTAGATTCCTTAACGAACATTATCAATTTTTAATACAATTAATTGTATACCCAAATTAGTAAAATTTTAACGAAATACACACATTTTTATCAAATTTTCTTGAATTTCAAAGTGAAGGAAAATATTTAATTAAAAATATAATAACTACATTAACAGATAAAAAAAGTGTTTTCAAGAAAAGTACGAATTTTTAACAAAATAGTTCAATTTTTAAGTAAATAGTTTTATTTTCTGCAAAAAATATGAATTTCTATCTAAAAAGAACATTTTCAACGAAGTAGTTTAATTTTCTGCCAATTTATTAAATTTACAAGCGAAAAGACGGATTTAAAAAAAAAATTGTACAACAAAATAGTTGAATCCTCAACAAAACTGATGAATTTTTAATGAATAAAATAATTGTTTTACCCAAATAGAAGATTTTTTTAACAATATACGAGGATTTTTCTACTAAACTGTTGAATTTGTGACTAAAAATGTAATATGTACTTTTGCAGATAATTTTTTTTTAATTTCAACAAAATAGTTACATTAAAAAAAAACTTTTTACTTTACTAGTTAAATTCAATTTTAAAAAAATTGCGAACAAAACTTTAAATCTTCAACAAAAATTTTTAACAAAAAATGCGAATTCACCCAAAAATAGTTCGATATTTTAATAAATAGCTTAATTTTCAACTAAAAGAATTAATTTTTAATAACAGATTTTTGAAAAAATAGTTTGTTTTCAAAAATAAGCAATCGAATGTTTAAGAAAAGAATATCTTTTAAACAGAAAAGAAATTGTTAACAACAAATTTAAATTTAAATCAGAAAAGATAAATTTTTAACAAAATACTTACATTTCGAATTTTAAAACAATTGATATCAATCGAAAAAGATTACGTTCTATAACACAATAGTTGAATCTTAAACGACTTAAACGAAAATGATAAATTTACAAAAAAAAATTCATTTTACCCAAGTAAAAAAATTTTCAACAAAATACACTAATTTTCTATTCAATTGTTAAATTTTCAGGTGAAGTAAAAATTCTCAATTAAAAATAGGGAAGTATATTTTCAGATAAAAAGTTAGTTAAAATTTTTTTAATTAATCAAATTAGTTTTCAATTAAAAATATGAATTTTCCACAAATTAGTTAAATTCTCAAATAAATAGTTTTATTTTGTACAAAAAACATGAAATTCTAACAAAAAAGTTAATTTTGAACTAAATAGTTTAATTTTCTAAGAATTTGTTAATTCTGTAATAGAAGACGATTTCCAAGAAAAATACATGTATTTTGAACTAAATAATTTAATTTTTAATTTAAAAAATAAGTTTAGTCAAATTAAATCAAAAAAGGAAAATGTGTTTAACAAAATAGTTAACTCCTAAATGACAATGATAAATTTTCAATAAATAAAATTAATTTTTTACCCAAATAGAATAATTTTCAACCAAAAAAAAAGTTTGAGTTTCAAAGAAAAAGGGAATTTTCAATGAAGAAAGATAGAGTTATAATGAAATAGTTGAATTTTAACTAAAAATTATTTTCAACATTTTCAACTAGTTAAAATCAACTAAAAAAAATTTTTTGAACAAAAATTTGGAATCTTTTACAAAAATGATGAATTTTTAATAACCAAAATTGATAATCTTTTACAAAATGCACCAATTTTCTATTAAATTATTGAATTCTTAAGTAAAGGAGAAATTAATTTTTAACAATAAATACCAATTTCTAACAAAATTGTTTAGTTTTTTTGGAAATCAGTTTAATTTTGAACTGAAAATATGAATTTTTAAAATAAGAATTAAAAAATTTAAACAAAATATTTAAGTTTCTAAGCTAAAGAGACGAACGTTTTAGAAAAAAATGTCTGTTGAACTAGAAGAGAATTGAAAAAAAAATTAATTTGAATTTCAAACTTGTTTATTGATAATGTGTCCCCTAAGGCCTTACGTAACTTCCATTTCTTGCAATCTTTCTGCCTACAAATTTTTTATAAAATTTAATCCTTACTATTTACAATTATTCACAACTATTTACATAAGGTTTTATACCTAGATCCTTATTTCTATTTCATGTGACAGCGCAATTTAGGACAGAGAGTGCAAGAGAGAGAGAGAGAAAGAGAGAGAGAGAGAGAGAGAGAGAGAGTGAGAATCTTTTTATTTCGCTTCTCTTATACCTCCATTTTGCCATTTTTTTACCTTGCATCCTTTCATTCTTTTTCTTTCGCTACACTTTCTGTTCTTTCTTTATAAAAAGAGGTAAAATCAATATAAAACGGGGTAAAAGTACAGGCTTAGGCAGCATGAGAAAAAAAGGCAAGGGTAAAAAGTTATTTCTCATGTTGCCTGAATCTGTACTTTTACCTCCCCTCTTTATGATCGATGTCCATTTAGGAAACAGTTTCTTTCTTTTTTAAGCAATTTGCATTTTCTTCTCTTCTTCTCTTCTAATTATCACATTTCTTGTATTTTTCCATGTATTTCATAATTATTATTGCAAATTATTTCAAATCTGGCCTTGATTTACCTAGGTATTGAGTTTCGATTTAAGAAGAACTGGACTGTACACAATCATAGAAAAAGGGAAAATTTGGTTCAGGTCAGTGTTCAATTTTATTGTTCCTCGTCAATATAAAAGGATATAAAATTACAGAGTTAGGCAGCATGTAAGAAGACAAGGTTAAAACGCTCTTTCTCATGTTGACTAACTCTGTACTTATTCCTTGCCTAATAATGATCGATATCCACTTATGAAACAGTTTCTTGCTTTTCAAAGTAGTTTTGCATTTTTTTCTCTTATTTTGTACTGATTTTCACATTTTTTGTATTTTATTACATATTTAATAATATATTATTTCAAACTATTTCAAAACTCATCTGGCTTTACCTAGGTATCGAGTTTCGATTCGAGAAGAACTAGACTGTGCAAAATCATATAAAAAGGGACGATTTGGTTCAGTGCAGGGTTCAATTTTATTGTTCCTTGGAAAATCATGATCCCCCTCTAATGATGGCACAAATGTTGCAGGGTCTCTTATATTCTTATAATGTGGACCCTGACTCGGAACTTGAATAGCACGTGAAATTACAACTGGATCGTATAACCTTTTTGTGGTCACTGCGATAGAATGCGGCATTCATTGGCCGATTTTAGCGTTTCGGTTTCGGTCATCCGTGGTCCCTGGGTGTCGCACTTCCTTTGGGGGTTGTCGATCCCATTCCAGGAATCGCGGACTGTTTTAGTCATGCCAGTGGGGTGGATTTGATTTATGATTTCTGGTTCAATCGCGCCCACGTTTTATAATTATTACTTTTCAGAAACCTTAGCTTTCAACATTTCGACTTTATATCTTTACGATAAAAAAAGTCACAAAGTATCACATAGCAGTGGGGCTGAAAAGGTTTTGTAACCAGTGATACTTCCCTCACGAAAAAAAAAAATAATAATCCGTGTCGGGACATTAAGGACCAATATTAACAGCCGAATAGTTTATTAAAAAAAAAAAAACTAAGAGACGATCTTTTTTTTAAAGAGTTACATTTTCCTCACGGAAAGTTACTTTTTACTAATAAACTTATTTTTAGCAAAAGGGATTAAATTTTTTAATTTTAATCAAGAAAGATGACTTTTCTACCATGAAAAATAAATTTGCAATCCAAACGGATTAATTTTTAACAAAAAAGCTGACTTTTAGAAAATAGTTCACTTTAAAAGAAATAATTAAACTTTTAACAGACTACATTCATTCTTCTTGATATCTTTTTAAATTCTTCAAAAGTTTCTGAATTTTTTGTTCAAAATATTCAAAAAGCTAGGTTTTATTATTTTTAATTATCCTTTTAATTTTAAGAGCATTTTCAAATCTTTTTAAAACTCCTGAATATCTTTTCAACTCATTTGAACATTTTCCAAATTTTTGTAATTTTGTAAATTTTCAATTAAAAAATATAAATTTACAAAAAAAATGAAATAGCGTAATTTTTCGTTAATAATTAATTTTTAGCAAAAAGAAACGAATATTCTACCAAGTACTAACCATAAGATGATTTTTTAAGCAAGAATCTTAATTTTCACCCAAAAAAGACGAAATTTCTTTATAATACATGAAATTTAAACTAAGAAAGATAGATTTTCACACAAAAAAAAAAAAAAATTCAACATTTTTAGTTTCAAAACTTATTTTTAAGACAAAAGACAAATTTTCATAAGAACATTAAATTTTCAACCAAAAAATCTTCAAGTAAAATCAATTTTCAATTAAAAGTGATAAATATTCAACTAAAAATTAAACAGTCAAACCTTCAGTTAAAAACTTAATCTTTAACAATATATCCATTAAAAAAAATATTACCCAAAAAGATTCATTTTCATGCAAGACGCTTAATTTGGTTAAAAAAAACAAACAAATTTTCAACAAAATACATGAATTCGTAACTAAGAAAGAAATATTTTCAACCAAAAATGGAATAGTTACATTTTCCGTGAAAAAAATGAATTTCTAACCAAAAAACGAATTTTCACGAACAAAGTAAATTAAAAAAAAAAAATTTTAAAAGCTTCTGAATTTTGTGTTCAAAATATTCAAGAAGCTATGTTTCATTAAATAAAATGTAATCCTTCAAATATTGAAAGTATTTTCAAAACTTTTTAAAACTCTTAAATATCTTTTAAACTCACTCAAAACTTCTAAAATGTTGTGATTTTGCGAATTTTTAACTAAAAAATATAAATTTACAAGAAACAATGGAGTAGCGTGATTTTCGTTTGAAAATTATTTAAAAAAAAAAGAAATCGAATATTCTACCAAATACTAAATAATAATAATAATAATATGATAATAACAATAATAATAATAAATAATAATAAATAATACCAAATAATGAAAAAAATTAGTTTTCAAGCAAAAATCTTAATTTTTTACCAAAAAATACAAATTTTTCTCAAAATACATGAATTTTCAACTAAGAAAGATACTTTAAAAAAAAAATGAAATTGTAACGTTTTCAGTTAAAAAAATAATTTTTAACCAAAAAGATAAAATGAAAAAAAAATAAATTTCCAACGAAACAATTTTCAAGTAGAATCAAGAATCTTTAAGCAGAAATAGAAATTTTCAGAAAGTAGTTTAACTTTTAAACAAATAGTTAGATTTTCAATTAAAATAGATAAATTTTCAACTAAAAATGAAATAGTTAAACTTTCAGTTAATAAATCAATTTAATCAAAAAATAAATATTTTATGAAAGAAAAGAACCAAAAATTTAATTATCATGAACGAATGTTAGGTTTTTATAAAGAAATAAAAAAGACAAAAAACAATTTTTTAACAAAATGCATGAATTTTTAACAAAGAAAGAAAAATTGTCAAACAAAAATGGAATCGTTACATTAGTAGCACAAAAAATTAGTTTCTAACAACACAAAAAGTCAAATGTTCAAAATAGTCAAAAAGCTAGGTTTCATTAAAAAAAATTTAATCCTTCAAATTTCAAAAGTATTTTAGAATATTTTTAAAACGCCTTAATAGATTTTGAACTCACTTAAACCTTTTCTAAATTTTTGTAATTTTTCGAATTTTCAACTAAAAAATATAAATTTACAATAAAAAATGGAGCAGCATAATTTTCTGTTTGAAAATTAATGTTTAAACAAACAAAAAAACGAATTTTCTACCAAATACTAATAAAAAAAACTTTTCAAGCAAGAATCTTAATTTTCTACCAAAAAGACAAAATTTCCTCAAAATACATAAATTTTCAAGAAAGAAAGATAAATTTTCAAAAAAGAGGAAATAGTAACATCTTTAGTTTAAAATTTAATTTTTAACCGAAAAGACAAATTAAAAAAAAATTACAACCAAGCAGTTGAATTGTCAACTGAACGTTACATTTTTAACCAAAAATTAAATCTTTAAATTTTCTATTTAAAACTTGTATTTTTAACCTAATAAAAAGAATTTTCTTACTTCAATAAGCATATTTTTAACAAAATTTCTAAATTTTCTGAAAATAGTTTATTTTCAAACATTTCAGGGTACATTTTTTATGAATAAATGGAATAGCTTTATTTCTAGATAAAAAAATTGCTTTTTAACAACAAAAACAAATTTCCTAGAAAATAGTTCATTGTTCAAATTATGAATTGAATTTTCAACCCGAAAATATTAATTTTCAACAAAAAATTTATTATTCATTTTTTAACCAAAAATTAATTTTCCATTGTTTAACAAGAAACTGGGAAATAAATTCATACCAAAAAAGTTTTTTTAATAATATAAAATGTAATAGTCTAACTTGTAGTTAAAAATGCTGAATTTCAACAAATAGAAAAAAATTATTCTTTTACAGATCAATTACATTTTTTTACCCAAATAGTTCAATTTTTATTCTGAGAGTTGAATTTTTATTAAAAAATAATCATTTTCTTCCAAAAAAGATAAATTAATAACAAAATACATGAACTTCCAAATAAATATTAAAAATTTCAGCTTAAACAAAAATTGCAATAAAAATTGGATTATATATATTTTCAGTTAAGCAAAATTAATTTTAAAACGTAATAGAAAAAAAATTGCAAAAAAATGGTTAAATTTGACATAGAAACAGTTCCATTTTTGACCTAACAGATGAATTTTCAAACAAGGAGATTAATTTTCTACTAGAAAAAATCTGAATTAAATACAAAAATTTGCATTCAAATAGTTAACTAGTTCAATCTTTTATCAAAAAGCTAAACTCTTAACCTAAAATGATGAATTTTCAATCGCGAAAATTAATTTTATACCGAAAGATGATTTTTTAAACAAAATACATGATTTTTCATTAAAATAGTTAAATTTTTATTTGAAAGAGACAAGTTTACAACCAAAAATAAAACAGATAAATTTGCATGTCAGAAAAAAGTTATTTGCGGCAAAAAAAATTATAACCAGTTTGATTCAACAAAAAACGAGTATTTAACAAAATTGGCGAATCTTTAACAAAATAGATGAATTTCGAAAAAAAGAGGAAGATTTATTTTCTCAAAAAAAATTTAAGAAAGTATTTAAGGTTTAAAGCTAAAAATTCCAATATTTTAGAAAACAGTTGTCTTTTAGACTGGAGAACAAGAATTTACAAAAATATTCATTTAAAAATAAGAACGGTGTATTTATAATGAAAAAGTCTAATTTTTAACAAAAAAAGAGAAATTTACTACCAAAAAAAAACTTCTGTTCGAATTTTTAGTTTGAAATCTTAATTTTCAGCAAAAAAAAATAGTTTCAACCAGTATAGTTTTTTTTCAACAATATAGTTGAGTCTTCAACGGAAATAATAAATTTTTAACAAAGAAAATTATCTTTCTAACCAAATAGAATAGTTCTTAAGAATATGAAGTTTCTATCGAATTGTTTTTTTTTTCAAAAATACGAAATTGCTAAAAAAAGCTGAATTTTTAACTTTAGAATATGAATTTTTCACAAAAAAATTAATTTACGACCAAATCGTTGATTTTTCATTTAAAATTATGAATCTTCAAAAAATAAAAATAATAATAATTTCTTAAAAGTAGTTTGATTTTAAATGAAGTAGTTAATTTCTCAACCAAAAAAATAATTTTTGGAATGCAACATTTATTACTTGATATTACAACTCACAGGATTTTAATTTTGAATAAAAAACAAGCAAAAAAAAACTTGAGCAAAATGTATGAATTTTCAAGCGAATAATTTTCTACATATATTAAGGAAAAAATTAGATGGCTATATTGTTAGATACAAAAATTAATTTTTAATGAAAAAAAATTCACAACATCATAGTTAAAATTTGTAATAAATAGTTTAATTTTTTACCAAAGTAGTTTTATCTTCAACTAACAATATAGATTTTCCACCAAATTGTTGGAAGAGGGTATTTTCTCCAAACAAGATGGATATTTCATCTAATTATCTTTCATTCATCTGTAGCCCTAGTCCATTTTTACAGCCATTACCCAACGTCTTTCCAATAAATTGTAATTGTATAAAATACCAGGTGACTTCAAAATGGATAACATTGTAGATTTTTCAGGCAACTTCGACAGCATTAAAATGCCATTAAATCTTCGGAATCGAGGGGAAAATTGAAGAAGGTTTGTGCTTGTATAAAAACGACCGTTCACATCTTTGTATCAAATAAATGGATAAAAATGAACCGGAAAGTTAGTTCAGTCGCCCCCCCCCCCTCTCTCCTATACTTACCCTCCCATATTCGTTCCTACTGACCCTACATTCCCCTAAGGCCTTACTTTATTATTACTTTATAATTCCTTACTTTACCCTTTGCCATTACGTTTACCAACTTCTTCCTCCTCTACGTTTCCCTCTCAGTTATTTTCCAGATAACGCTTCCCTTCCCCTACTTTGTTTACCGAGCCGTCGCTTTCCCTTCCTTACTTACATTTATTTATAATCATTTCCACTACTTCTGCTCACTTCCACGCACTTCCCTCACTTCTTCTTCCTAATTTACTCTGACCTCCCCTCCTCTCATTATCCCTCACTTTATTCATTCTCCTTGTCTTATTTCCCTTCTTTATTTCCTGTCACTTCCCATACACCCCCATCTAATATTTTTTCTCACTTCACCTTTTCCTTTGACATTATTCCTCTAGCATCTCACGCCTTATTTGCCATAATATTCCCAATTACACTTTCTTCTTTACCTCTATTCTCCTTAATTTCCTTTCCCTCATCTATCCTTACACTCATGACTTACACTTACTTGCTTCTACTCACTCACTTACACTCACTTGCTTGCACGCACTTCCCCTAATTCTTCTTCCTAATTTACTCTGACTTCCCACTCCACATTATCCCTCACTTTCCTTTACTCTCATTATCTTATTTCTTTGTCTTTATTTCCTGGCACTTTCTATACATCCCCTTCTAATATTTTCTTTTGTTTATTTTTCTCTCTTAACTCAATTCCTTTACTTTGAAACGCCTTTTTTCAATAATATCCTCTACTCCCCGTTCCTTATATCACACACCTGCTTAATTCCTCTTCTCTCATTTCCGCTTACTTCTCCTAATCCCCATTGCCTCATTTCTTTTAATTTTCTCTATTCTTCCTCCCCTAATTTTTCCTACTCATAAATGGGTGACGATAAATGAATGTCCAAGTGGAGGCGAATAAGTTAGATAATTTAATGGTGAAAGCTAAGAAAAAGCGTTTTGTTACAAAATTCGATTTTTCAAACAAAACAAAAAAAAAGAAAAAGAAAATGGAAATACTAGTTTTAGCCAATACCAAGAGACTGGTAATCAACTCAATATAGTCCCCAACATTTCCATTCATCCAGTCATTCTTTTAATTTTCTGAAAATAGCATGTCTATGTCTTCTCATTACCGTCCATTCCTCCAAAACCTCGTAAATTAATGCAAAGTATCCCTTATCCATTTTTTCAAAAAATTGTGATTGTGTTTCAAAAAGAATGTTTATTGTCTAAAATACCAGTTAAATTGAAATGCAGCATTGTACGGAGAAGGAGATATGATCAGAAACAGAAATAGGTGATGATACATGGATGTAGTGGATGAAAATAAGGCAGATAATATAATGATGAAAGAAAACAGAAAAGGTTTCCTTAAAAAATCGAATTTTCAAATAATTAAAATGAAAACTGGTTTTATTTAATACCAGGAGACTAACAATTAACTCAAAAGGGTCCAACATTGCCATTAATACAGTAATTCTTTTCGTTTCCTGAAAATAAAATGGCTATTTCTCCTCATTATGTTTCATTCCTCCGAATTTCATTCCTCTAATTTATTGCAAAGTATCCTCGACCCATTTTTGAAAAAAATACTCATTGTGTTTTCAATAAAATTGTTTATTTTGAAATACCAGATGACCTTGAAATGCAACATTCTAGGTTTTTCGGGCATAAGGAGAGTTAGCAGGAGGAAGAGTTTAGAAGAAAGTCGAAATATAGAATTGGAGAGCAGGAGACAATAGTTTAAAGAGATGGTAATGATAAAATTGTATTGAAGAAGAGAGATAATCAGAAATATAAATGGATTAGTATACATGGATGTCCGAGTGGGGGAGAATGAGGATTATGCTGTAATGATAAAAAAGGGAAAGGATTTAATTAAAAAACCAAATTTTAAATTATTAAAGGAAAAACTAGTTCCATTCAATACCAAGTTAGTGACAATCAACTAAATACAGTATCTAACATTGCCATTCATCCAGTCATTCTTTTTATTTTCTGAAAATAAAATGGCTATTTCTTCTCATTATCTTTCATTCATTCGAAAATCCGTCATTTGATGCAAAGCATCCCTAAACCATTTTTTCAAAAAATGGTCTTTGTGTTTCCAATAAAATTGTATATCTTAAGATACCAGATGACCTTGAAATGCAACTTTGCAGCTTTTTCGAGTATAAGACGAGTTAGGGAAGAAAGATTTTGGAAAATAAGTGTATATTTATAGATGGGAGAGGGGAAGAATATAATTTAAAGAGGTGTTGATAATGAATAGCATAGGAAAGGAGAGTTGTTCAGAAACAGAAATGGGTGAGGATACATGGATGTCCGAGTGGAGGAGGAAAAGGAAGATAATATAATGATGAATCAATAAGGAAAAGGATTCGTTAAGAAATTCGAATTTTCAAACAAAACAAAAAAAAGAAAATACTAGTTTTAGCTATTAGCAAGACACTAGCAATCAACTCAATACAGTGTCCAACATTGCCATTCATCCAGTCATTCTTTTCTTTTTCTCTAAATAATATTCATCCAAAACCTTGTAAATGAATGCAAAACATCCGTGACCCATTACTTCAAAAAAATATTTGTTGTGTTTTCCAATAAAGATACATTTTTTTAAATACAAGGTGACCCTGAAATGAACATTGTAGATTTTTCTACTATAAGAATAGTTTTGAAAAAAGTGGATATATAGGGATAGGAGAGGGAAAGATTATAGTTTAAAGAGGTGATGATGAAAAGGTGGAATTAAAAAAGAAAGATAATCAGAAATAGTAATGGATGAGGATACATAGATGTGAGGGTGGATAAGCTTAAGGTCATGATATAATAATAAAAGAAAAGGGAAAGGGTTTCATTAAAAAATTGAATCTTCAAATATTTAAAAAAAACTACTTTCAGACTACCAACTTTCCGACAACCAACTCAGTAGTGTCCAACATTTCCATTCATCTAATCATTTCGTTTTCTAAAAATAAGATGGCTATTTCTCATATTATCTTTCATTCATCCAAAACCCCGCCACTTAATGCAAAGTATCCCAGACCTACTTTTTCAAAAAATAGTAATTGTGTTTCCAATAAAATTGTATTTTTTAAAATACCAGGTGACCTTCAAATGGAACATTGTAGGCTTTTTAGTCATAAGGAGAGTTGGTAGGAGCAAGAGTTTAGAGGAAAGTCGAAATATAGGGATGGGAGGAGAATCAGGAAGATACTGTAATGATAAAAGAAAAGGGAAAGGTTTTTGTTCTAAATATCGAATTTTCAAATCATTAAAGAAAAAACTAATTTCATTCAATACCAACTTACTGACAATCAACCCAGTAGCGTCCAACGTTTCCATTCACCCAGTCATTTTTTTCGTTTCCTGAAAATAAAATGGCTATTTCTCCTCATTATCTTTCATTCATCCGAAACCCTGTAATTTGATTCAAAGTATCTCTGACCCATTTTTGCAAAAAATAGTCATTGTGTTTCCAATAAAATTGTATTTTTTAAAATACCAGATGACCTTGAAATGCAACACTGTAGGCTTTTCAGTCATAAGGAGAGTTGGCAGGAGCAAGAGTTTAGAGGAAAGTCGAAATATAGGGATGAGAGGAGAATAAGTGGAGGAGAATAAGGAAGATACTGTAATGATAAAAGAAAAGGGAAAGGTTTTTGTTCTAAATATCGAATTTTCAAATCATTAAAGAAAAAACTAATTTCATTCAATACCAACTTACTGAAAATCAACCCAGTAGTGTCCAACGTTTCCATTCACCCAGTCATTTTTTTCGTTTCCTAAAAATAAAATGGCTATTTCTCCTCATTATCTTTCATTCATCCGAAACCCTGTAATTTGATGCAAAGTATCTCTGACCCATTTTTGCAAAAAATAGTCATTGTGTTTCCAATAAAATTGTATTTTTTAAAATACCAGATGACCTTGAAATGCAACATTGTAGGCTTTTCAGTCATAAGGAGAGTTGGCAGGAGCAAGAGTTTAGAGGAAAGTCGAAATATAGGGATGGGAGGAGAATAAATGGAGGAGAATAAGGAAGATACTGTAATGGTAAAAGAAAAGAGAAAGGTTTTGTTTTCAAATATCGAATTTTCAAATCATTAAAGTAAAAACTAATTTCATTCAATACCAACTTACTGACAATCAACCCAGTAGTGTCCAACGTTTTCATTCATCAAGTCATTCTTTTCGTTTCCTAAAAATAAAATGGCTATTTCTCCTCATTATCTTTCATTCATCCGAAACCCTGTAATTTGATGCAAAGTATCTCTGACCCATTTTTGCAAAAAATAGTCATTGTGTTTCCAATAAAATTGTGTTTTTAAAAATACCAGATGACCTTGAAATGCAACATTGTAGGCTTTTCAGTCATAAGGAGAGTTGGCAGGAGCAAGAGTTTAGAGGAAAGTCGAAATATAGGGATGGGAGGAGAATAAATGTAGGAGAATAAGGAAGATACTGTAATGGTAAAAGAAAAGAGAAAGGTTTTGTTTCCAAATATCGAATTTTCAAATCATTAAAGTAAAAACTAATTTCATTCAATACCAACTTACTGACAATCAACCCAGTAGTGTCCAACGTTTTCATTCATCCAGTCATTCTTTTCGTTTCCTGAAAATAAAATGGCTATTTCTCCTCATTATCTTTCATTCATCCGAAACCCTGTAATTTGATGCAAAGTATCTCTGACCCATTTTTGCAAAAAATAGTCATTGTGTTTCCAATAAAATTGTATTTTTTAAAATACCAGATGACCTTGAAATGCAACATTGTAGGCTTTTCAGTCATAAGGAGAGTTGGCAGGAGCAAGAGTTTAGAGGAAAGTCGAAATATAGGGATGGGAGGAGAATAAATGGAGGAGAATAAGGAAGATACTGTAATGGTAAAAGAAAAGAGAAAGGTTTTGTTTCCAAATATCGAATTTTCAAATCATTAAAGAAAAAACTAATTTCATTCAATACCAACTTACTGACAATCAACCCAGTAGTGTCCAACGTTTCCATTCACCCAGTCATTTTTTTCGTTTCCTGAAAATAAAATGGCTATTTCTCCTCATTATCTTTCATTCATCCGAAACCCTGTAATTTGATGCAAAGTATCTTTGACCCATTTTTGCAAAAAATAGTCATTGTGTCTCCAATAAAGGTCTATTGTCTAAAACACCAGGTGACCTTGGAATGCAACATAGTAGGCTTTTCGGGCATCTTCGACACCATTAAAATGCCATTAAATCTTCGGAATCGAGGAGCAGAATTGAAGAAGGAGGCTTGTGCTCGTATATAACGACCGCTGACTTCTTTGTATGAAATAAAAGGATGAAAATGACCCGGAAAGTCAGTGTCAGGGTGGAATAAACTCGGTTCCGGTAAAAGGAACGTGGCTACCTGCTGACATTGCCCTGCTATTGCGTCACATGGTGTGCGGTTGTAAGTCAATGATGTAACCACCTCTTGCGAGGGCGAGTTTTGCCTTCTTATTGTTGCCCTTTGTTATCCAGGCTGGTCAATGTCCGCCAAAGTCATTTAACTTCGATTTTAACTGAAGCTAAGGCTAACCACCTGGCCAGAAAAAGGCCCGGCGTGACGTCTTTTTGGCCTCTAAACTTTTGCAGGTACAAACCACGAATTTATTTCATAGCCAAAATTCGAATGGACACTGGAACGACTGGACCTTCCGGTTTCGGAATTACATGCTGGTTACATGCACCAGAAAAAAAATTTGCACACAATACCTCACTTTCCCCCAAAAGGAAATCGTTTTTGTTGTAAGGCAAATTTTTGTTGTTGTTCTCAAATTTATTACCTGTCGTACAGTGAATTTTAGAGAGTTTTTTGCCTTAGTTTGTACACAGGGCTAATTGTGTTTTGGTAGATGAAGAATAGAGTCGTTTATTGGGTATTGGCTTTTTTTAACTTCAGGAAGTAGCTGTGTTCGGAGAAAGGCGAAGAGAAAGATGTTTTCCGGATATGGGTTTACAAGTTTATTATAGTAGTTTAAATATTTAGACTTCCTGAAATTGAGTTTTTTGGATTTTATAGTCAATATACTGATTATCCCTTAATTTTTAAAAATTTGTTTTAATTTATATTTTTTGTTAAATTAGCATTATCAGTGATTTTTAAAATCATTGTTTTTTTATTTTAGGGAAACAATAATTTCATCTGAAAAATTAAAATTATGAATAACTATTTTATAAGTTTATTCGATGATTTGCTTTTAAGAATAAATAAATAATTTAACTAGGATTCTTCAGAAAATTGAAAAAGATTTAATCAAAATGTTTTTAATCAAAAAAGCTACATTCACCAAGAAAAATGTAATTCATAATTTATATCTGACTTAAAACGATTTTAATTTCAAATAAAAAAACAGTTTAATTAGTACAAACGAAAACAAATTTTTAGCAGAATAAAATTCTGAACTAAAATAGATTAAGTTTCAACCAATTTAATTTTAACCATAAAAGATGAAATTGTTACCAAAGGAGATGAATTTTCCACAAAGTTGTTTAATTTATCAAACCTAAAATGTAAAATTTTAATAAAAAGCTTAGTTTTCAAATATATAGCTAATTTTTGTACTCAAAAATACCAGTTTTTTACTAAATAGTAAGATTTTTAAACAAAAAAATTTTTTTCAACAAAAATGACCAATCATCTATAAAAAAATTACTTTTTAACAAACCGATTCATTATTTAACGAAGTAATTTAACATTTGAAAATAAATAAATTAAAAAAGTATTTTCATTTTTAATCCAAAACCGTTTTATTAAAAAGACGAATTTTTAACAGAGTTATTGAATCCTCAACCAAAAGAGATTAGTTTTTAACCAAAAAGATTAATTCTTGACCGAGAGGATTTCTTTTTTGCTAAAAAAGATGAATTTAAAAAAAATACACAAACTTTCAACAAAATTGTCACATTACCATAAAAAATATTTTTAATTAAAATTATGAATCTTCAAATAAAAAAGAGAAAAATTATTTTTCATGCACGAAAGAAAAAAAGTTTCAATCAAATTATAATGTAAGGGAGAAAATCACAAAATAATTTTTGAAAAAAAATGAAAATTTTGAATAACTGTTTATTATCAATATCTTTAAAACATCTACAATTTCTAAATATTTTTTAAAATTACTATTTTTTCCCTTAAATTTATGAAATCTTTTTAAATTTTATTTCAAAAACAATTTTTTTAAATAAATTGATTTAACTATTCCCCAGAAATCTTGAGAACCTTTTTTGATTTTCTTGAAACCTTTAGACATCCTTGAAAAGCTTCCAAATTTTTTTAAACTCCATAATATTTTCTGAACTCACCCGAACTTTTTCTAAAGATTTGTAATTTTGCGAATTACTTCCATTTTCAGGATTTTTCAAAATTTTAGAAAAAATTCAAGGCAGTTTAAAAGATGTTTAGGACTTTTAGAAGATCCGAACTATTCCTAATTTTTTTTAAGCTTTTAAAATTTTAAAAATTGATTCTGAACGTGCCAGATATTTTTGACATTTGTACTAATTTTTTGACATTTTTTATTATATTTTGAAATTTTCTTAAAAAAATCATTTTTCCTACATGAAAAGTCACTTAAGATTTTCCCAGGAATATTAAGAAAAGTTTTTTCTTTTCATAAAGCCTTTTAAACTTCTTAAGAAGCTTTGCAATTTTTTTGTCTTTAAAAATTTACATTTTACTTACAATTCTTCAAAATATTTTCAAAGTTCAAGTTATTTCTTAATCATTTTCAAAACTTTTTAAACTTCTTCAACTCCTTAAATTTAAAAAAATTGCTTTCAAATCTTTCAGATTCTGCTATGAAAACTTTGGAAAATTGTTGAAACCTCTACAATCTTTTAAAATATTTTCTTAAAATTTATTTTTTAAATAAAATCTTAATCTAAATTTTCCCATGAGTGTCAAGAAAATTATTTTATTTTCATGCAACTTTTCAAAACTCTGAAGAAGCTTTGAAGTTTGCATTATCAAATGTTCATGAACTTACTTTTTTTAAATTTATGGTTGAAGAAATTGGCTTGAAAATCGTTCAGATAATTTTTCGAATTTTTAAGAAATAATGTTAAACGTTTCGAAATTTTTGCTAAAAATGTACAAAATGATCATATTTTCTTAATTAAATGCAACATTTGTTTTTCTAGAGTATTAAAATTTTTAAAAAACATGAGGTTATTATTTCAACAATTAATTATGTTCTTTTTTATTAATTAAATAATTTTACATGCATTTATTTTACTGTTCAACAAATTTTTATTTGTTTAGACACTTTTTATTTGTTTAAGCAGTTTTCTTTCGAAAATTTTTTAAAAATAATATAAAATAAAGCTCATACGACTATTTTTCTCACTTTATAGTTTATAAAAAGATTAAGTATAACCAATGACGTAAAGTTTTTAGCACGATTTACTTCCTCTTGTAATCATTCAATATTGTGTTTGATTCATCAAATACCATTTTTAAATATATTTGAAAAAAGATTGTTTAAACAAATCCAGTTTGTTTAAAAAATTAAAAAATAGTTAACATATACTTTCTACAGACTATACAGTGAGAAAAATAATTTTATGTGTTCCATTTCATAATACTTTTTGAAGGTTTTTGAAAGAAAACTGTTTAAGCAAATAAAAATTGTTTAAACAAATAGAAATTTTATTAAAAGTCAGAAGAAATGTATCAAACTTATGTAACCATTTAAAAAAAAGTAGCATAAGATACCAATTTGAAAAAAAAGTGAACATCTCTGGCTTACTTTTGAGATATTTTGAAAATCAACAATAATAGATTGTTTAAATAATCACATAATGTTTTTTTTAAATTTTACTACACCAGGCAATGACTATCTATTATATTTCATTTATAAAATAGAATCATTTTACATTTTTTGAAAAAAAAATTGTTTAAGTAAGTTAAGTTTATTTAAACAATTTAAAATGGTTTAAAAAGCCATTACAGGTATTCAAGTTGTGCATTCATAATTATTTATATTGAAGACGACAGGAAATGCTGACATTTTTTTTTAAATTATCATAAAGTTCCTAATTACAAAAATTGACATAGAAAAAAAACGAATTTCCTGTCAAAAAACTCCTGACTAATGCATTTATTTATTGAATTTGTTTATGATATTAACAATAATAATCTGAAGGAGAAATTTATTCATCATTTTATTGCTTTTATCCAAATTATTTGCAAAATACCAAAAAAAACATCAAATCATAGAAAATCGTAGAAAAAGTTTCTTTCAACAAATAATTTGTTTATAACATTTTATTAAAATTTCTCTCCTCATATTTGTTTATTTATTAAAAAAAATTAAAAGCCTGAATTAAAAAATCAGGTTCAACAACTGTCTGATTAATCTTATCAGATTTATTTTCAAATTTGTTTGTCTAAATCGGTCAATGTTGGTAGACTCTACGTTATTTCGAACGAAAAGAAAATAATTTTTTCTTTCTGTGGGAAACGGAGGAAAGTTAATAAAAATAAAAGTTATCAGCATGATTTTATGTCAAAGATACTTCTCTTTAATCCCTAAAAAGTTTGGCACGTTTCATTCAAACCCTAAAGTATGAGTTCAATTTGTCGAAAATCAATAATTTTCCCATGTTACTTAAATGGGATTTTAAAATGCCCGGTGACAAGTGTTAATATTTGAATTTCGTGAAAAATACCGAATTTCTTTCCCCGGAAATGGAAATTTTTTAGGAGGGAGGGGGACTTGCCCTGTAGCTCGAAAAGCATTTTTGGACTTCCCTTATATAAATACATACATAGGGGGGGGGGGGGGGGGGGGGGGGTCCTAAGTCGGCACAGCAAGAGTTTTTGTCGACAATAGTGTAAACAAGGTTTAATGGGGCTTTAATATCTTTGTTTAGGTAACGCGATCCTTTATCTATAATTATAGGTCGCTGGAAGTAGTTCGAAGTGATTTTTGCAGTCGCAATTCAGCGAAAAGTGAAGACGTCGATGTTTGATATTTCTCAAAATTGTGATCCTAAGCCGGCACACTCTTGTCCTGAGTCGGCACATCCTGGTCCTGAGTCGGCACAACATTTTTTCCTCTCTGATGCAATAAAAATGGCAGGCTGCGTAATGTTGAGGAAGAAATGGACAAATTTGAATTAGTTTCAATAAAAACCGTGTAGAATATTGTCAAAAAGTCAATTAGAAAGCAGAAAAAATACAAGGATATATACCAGAGACAGGCAACATGCATTTAAAACACACCATACTGGAAAAAACCAACAAGAGACGAGTGACATGTAATTGAAAAATAAAAAAATAAGAGGACAGAGAAAATACATCGACAAAAGAAGGTGCCGACTCAGGACCACTACCAACCTATCCTGCGGCAAAATGGTAAAG
The DNA here is from genome assembly GCF_010883055.1 of Belonocnema kinseyi. Classification (NCBI taxonomy): domain Eukaryota; kingdom Metazoa; phylum Arthropoda; class Insecta; order Hymenoptera; family Cynipidae; genus Belonocnema; species Belonocnema kinseyi. The sequence goes on from NC_046661.1 coordinate 125,333,319, forward strand.
GCGACACGCGCGCCATCTCTGAGGAACGCGACGCACAGTTTTTACATTTCTTTATCTTTTAGATTAAATTTTTTCTTATACTTCTCGTCCCTTGGAATTAATGCACAGGTGTACAAGAAAGATAAAAAATTGTAAACATCCATAGTTAATTCTTATAAACAAATTGTATTAATAAATACTCGACATTGGGGGTTTTTCGTCTTCAAAGTATATTTTTGCTCTGAAATCGCTTGCTTCCATCGTTAGTACGATTCGCGGACATTAAAATTTAAGATTAAATGTTATTTTTTTATTTTATAAACAAATTATATAAATAAATGCTCATTTTGGGCGTTTTTGAGCGAAAAAAATCGTTTTTTCTTCTGATATTGCTCAAATTATATTGCCAATGATGTTGTTTAAAAAATTTTTAAACCTTTTATTATTTGTTTATTTAATAAACAAATTATATGAATAGATGTACATTTTGGGAGATTTTAGTCGAAAAGAAACCGTTTTTTCTTCTGTCGCTGCTAAAATTATATTACCAATAACGTTTTCTGAAAAAATATTTGCCACCTATCAATATTTGTTTATTTCATAAACAATTTATTTTATAAACAAATGTATATGGCAGATATTTATAGGCAGAAGGAAATTGTTTTTATTTTATTATTTTTTTATCTATATTGACAATAAATTGCCTAGATGAAATTTTGTTATGCCTCACTATTTGTTTACTTGAGAAACCAATTAGTTAAACAAATGCACATTCTAGGCATTTATGGGTAGAAAAAAATGGTTCTTTTATCTAGCCACGTTAAAATTATATTGTGAATGATGTTCTCTAACAAAATTTTGCGATAAAATGGAATTCGTAAAATTTATAAACAAATCATATAAAAATTACACATTTTAGTCGTTTATAAGCAGATAAACAAGCTTCTTTCTTGTAGTCTTGTTGAAATTAAGTTCGTGAAGTAAACAAATATTGGTGGGTGGCAACAATTTTTTCATAAAACATCAATAGAAATATAATTTTAGCAAGACCAGAAAAAAGCGATTTTTTCGCTTAAAAACGCCCAAAGTGTCAATTTGTTTATATAATTTGTTTATGAAATAAACAAATATTGATAGGTTGCGAATCTTTTTTGAGAAAATATCATTGGAAATATAATTTCACCAAGTTCAGAAGAAAAACGATTACTTTTCGCTTAAAAACCTCCAAAATATGCATTTATTTATATAAGTTGTTTATAAAATAAACAAATATTGATAATCGGCAGAAATGTTTTTCAAAAAACATCATTGGCAATATGATGACAACAAGGTCGGCAGAAAAAACGGTTTCTTTTCACCTAAAAGCGGTAAAAATGTGCATTTGTTTATATATTTTGTTTATAAAATAAACAAATAATATTTAATCTTAAATTTTAATATCCACATATCATCCTAACAATGAAAGCAAGAAATTTTAGAGCAGAAATATACTTTGAAGATGCAAAGCCCCTAATGTTGATTATTTTTGATACAATTATTTATAACAATTTACTATGCAGGTTAAAATTGTTTGATCTTTCTTATACCCTTGTGCATTAAATCCAAGGGACGTGAAGTATATAACAAATTTTGTTTAGAAGAGAAAAAATAAAAAATTTTAAATTGACATTTTTTTTGCTGTTTGCATTAAAATAAAAATTAAATAAACAAAAATACATAAAATCTACTCTCACCATTTTCTACAGAATTTAGTAATTCAGGCATTTGCCAGTGGAAAAATTCGTTTTTTTTCGATGTTAATTTTTTTTAAAATTAGTAACCTCATGATAATTTCCGGAACATTCATAATTTTATTGACAAATTTTATGATTTTTTAAACTAATTTAATAAACAAATGTATTATTTGGGCATTTGTCGACGGAAACTTTTTTTTGCAATGCCCGCCCCTTTAATTGGGAAATTCATGGTAATTCAGCAACATCTATTACTATTTAATAATTAAAAAAAAAAAACAAATTCAATAAACAAATGCATTATTCAAGCATCTATTGACGAAAAATTCGTTTTTTTTTCGTTGGCAGTCTTTTTAATTGAGAATTTCATGTTGATTTCAGCAACATTCATAGCAACATTCATGATAAGGTCATAAATTTTATAGTTTTTTTGTAACAAATTTAATAAACAAATGCATTATTCGGGTATTTGTCGACAGAAAAAGTTGTGTTTTTTTTTAATGTTAGTCCTTTCAACTAAAAACTTTACGATAAATTCAGTAACATTCATAATTAGTTGATTGATTATATTTTTTTGGTAAACAAATTTAAATGAAAAATGCATTATTCGGGCATTTATCGACGTAAAAAATCCCTTTTTCAAAAAGTCAGTCCTTTTAATTTCAGAAAAAAGTAATTATGAATGTTACTGAAATTATCGTGTAAAGTTCCCAATTGAAAGGACTGAAATTGAAAAAAAAAACAATTTTTCCGTCAACAAATGCCCAAATAATGCATTTGTTTATTAAATTTGTAAAAAAAATCATAAAATTCATCAAAAAATTAAGAATTTTCTGAAATTATCATGAGGTTTCTAATTTTTAAAAATTGATATAGAAAAAAACGAATTTTTCTGACGATAAATGCCTGAAGAAAACTTTTGTTTATTAAATTTGCTTATAATATCGACAAGAATAGACTTAGAGGACATTTTTTTCATTAAAATATTGTTTCCATTTAAATTTCTTGCAATTAAACTTTAAAAAACGGTAAATTATTGAAAATAAAAAACACATTTTCAAAAAATAATTTGTTTATAAGAAATTTTTTTGTTTATTCTATCATGATGGAATATCATAATATAATGTAAATCTATAAAACAATGGCGACTGCAACAATTTTCCTATTATTGACAAGTACCGGGAACGTCAAATAGAAAAAATTGTCATTTTTTTCCTCATATTTATTTATTTATAAAAAAATTGCAAAATTGAATTAAAAATCAGGCTCGCCAACTTTCTTTGAAATTTGCTGAGCTTTTTTTTTTTTAAAAACATTCAAATCGATTCTGAGGTTCAGCCGGAATCGTATTTTGCACCAAAAAATGAACTTTTTCCCCACTGTGCCGACTTAGGACGACTCTAGTCTAAACAAAGACAGACATACAAAAAAAATATCTAAAAATCTCTTTTTCGGATTCATAAAATATCAAAATGTGCACAATTGGCCAAGAACGAGGGTGTTTAAGTTTTATACAAATTTAATACCCTCTCTGATGAAAATTAAAAAATGTAAATCCTGCAAATTTTTTTTTTTTCCGAAAATGAAACAATAATGAGATTTAAAAAAATGGAGCAATGATTGAGGTGCTTTGCACGTGGCAGAGGTACATTCACATCCCTTGTAAAATGAATGGCAAGGGTCAGTGAATGGTAATGAACAGACTTCGCTAATGTCAATGGGATCTTTCTCTGAGGACCCATTGTGCCGAACTGTTCTCTGAAAGAAGCCATCTTCGAAAATGAAACTTTACTATTGGTCACACAATGAGGCCAAATTCAGTTTAACGTAAAGCAGAGGCAAAAGCTTCAAGCCCCGACTCAACCAAAAAGTAAAAGAGAGGCGGAATCCATTGTTATTAACAAATACGAAATTGAAAACCTTCAAATTTAAGCGACCCTGTCAACCGACTGCGAAAAAAGGTTTTTAATGACCAAAAAAAATATTTGTAACTTCCTAAATACCGTTTTATTTCTTCCGACAATATTTTTTCTGCTAAGTATATTTTTTCTTCGCTTTTTCTATACAATTCTGGATCATTTAGGAGACGTAGATAAACAGCTTCTGCAAAATTAGTTATTTTAAAATTATTATTATAATATTATAAGGGGCCGTCCAAATAGTACGTTACAAATTTAAGGTGGGGGGGGGGGGCACTAAAACTACTTTTGGTTGAAAAGTTTAATACTGTATTTTTGGTTTGAAATTCATTTCTTTTCTTTGAAAATTTTATTATAAAACTACTTGATTGAAAGTTCAACTAGTTAGTTAAAAAATTCATATTTTTTAAGAATAATCTCCTTGGTTAAAAATGTAAATGTTCGATTTTTAGAAAATTCATCCTCCGTGTTTAAGATTTTTTTTTGTAAAATTCTTTTATTGAAAATTCGTTTTTTTAACATTTTTTGTTTTGGTTAAATATTCATCTCTTTTGTTAAAAATGTAACAATTTGGGAGACAAATGAAAATTCCCGACAATAAATTACCGAATAATAAAATTCGCGAATTATAAAATTCTCGAAATTGAAAATTCCCAAATAATATTACCGAATTGGAAAATTCCCGAAGAATAAAATACCCGTCAGAAAATTTCCGAATTATGACTTATCCGAATTGGAAAATTTTTGAATTGTAAAATTCAAGAAATTCAACAATTACAGTTTTTTTTAAATATATTTGATTGATTGCCGTGACCCAATTTGCCCCTCAAACCAAAAAAAATCACTCTATTTTTATCGTGCCTTATAAAATCTTAAAAATATATATATAAATTTAAAATTCTGTTTTTGCGAACGCTTTTTGTATTTTTTTTTTCAAATTCTATGGACATTAAAAAAATACGTCACCCAGAAATATTTTATTTAAAATTATTGTTATTTTAAATTCAAACAATCTTCGAAATTTTAAAAATGGAAAATAATTGAAGAAAAATTTCATTATTGTTTTTATAATTAATAAAATATATTTATAAAAAAATTGTGATTGATTAATTTCTTGAATTTTACAATGCGGATATTTTATAATTCGGCAATTTTCTGTTGGGTATTTTATTATTCGGGAATTTTCCAAATCGGTATTTTTTCTTTTCGGCAATTTTATATTATTCGCGATTTTTAATATTCGAAGATTTTACAGTGACAGCAATTTTATTTTCGGGATTTTTCAGTCGTCCCCTATTTTTCAAAAACTTCGTTTTTTAATTAAGAAATAATTTGTTCAACTAATAATGTAACTTTTTTATTTTTAATTGAAAATTGATATTTATGTATTGAAAATGATTTTTTTATGATTCAAAATTTATGTCTTTTGTTAAAAAATTGTATTATTTGGACAAAAATTAATCTTTGTGGTTGTGAATTCATCCTCTTTTCTTTAAAAATGCAACTGCTGGGTTCTAAATTATTCGGATTTATTTAAGGATTTAACAATTTGATAGAAAATTAAAATACACGGATTAAAATCACCTTTTGTTTTAACATTTATATTTTTATATTAAATTGCACTATTTGGTTGAAAATTAATTTATCATCAAGGAAATCTAACTTTTTTGTAGAAAATTAACTTTTTTGTCCTAATCTTTTTTTTAGATTTAAAATTCCTTTGTCAAAAATTTAAATATTCAATTTCTAGAAAATTAATCTTCTGGGTTCAAAAAAAATCTTTAGTTAAAAATTTAACAATTTTCTAGAAAATTTGTCCTTTGGCTTTAAATTTTTAATTTGATTAAAAATTACAGTATTTTGTTAAAAATTCTTGTTTTTTCATGGAATTAAAAAAATAGTTCTGCTTACTGGAAAATTCAACTTTTGAGCTAAAATTCAACTATTTTATTAAAAATTCATCTTTTTCAGTAGAAAAATCAACAACTTGCTTAAAAGTTGAACTACTTTGTTCCAAATTAATTTTTTTGGTTGTAGATTCATCTCCTTGGTTCGGGTTAAACTATTTTTTGAAAATTCACTCATTTAAGAATCATTATTTAAGTTGAAATTTCATCTGCTTTGTTGAAAATTTAACTATTTTGGATTTTCCTTTCAGACTTAATTTTTTTGACTAACAATATACCTATTTTATTTTTGTTTAAAAATTAAAATTGTGTATGGATTGATTGATTTCATTTTTCTTTCTGATTAAAAATTCATGTATTTTCTAAAAAATTGGTCTCTTTTAGTCGAAAATGAATCTTTCTGGTTGAAAATTCATTCTTTTTGGTTCAAAATGTATATTTTTGTACCTAGTTTTAATAATTTGGGTAAAAATTAAAATTTAAAAAAAATTAAATTTTTTGAAGGAACTCAATTGGAAGAGATTTAAATGTTTTGTCGGTAATTCGTCCTTTTGGATATAAAATTCAACATGTTTGTTCAAATTCGTGTTTTTTTGGTGAAACGTTAATCTTTTTGATGAAAAATTAAACTTTTTGATTGAAAATTTAAATAGTTGGTCAAAAATTCACCTTTTTCAATTGAAAATTAATATTTTTTTGAATTTCACCTCGTTGGTTAAAAAGTTAGGTATTTTATTTTTAGAAAATTAATCTTTCGGTTTAAAAAAAATCGTTTTTTTCTCTGATATCTTTTGTACACAATTTCAGCTTTTAGGATTCATAATTTTAGTTAAAAATTATTCTTTTTTGTTGAAAATGTAATTATTTTATGAAAATTTTTTTTCAGAATAAATTTTTTTAACTTCCCATGTAAGATTTTATTTTTGCTTAAACATTAAAATTGTTTATTGATTTCATTTATTATCTTTTCTAATTGAAAATTAATGTATTTTCTTAAAAATTCGTGTTTTTTGGTAAAACCTTAATCTTCTTGCTGAAAAAATTAATCTTTTTAATTAAAAATGTAACTACTTGTTTAAAAATGTATCTTTCTTAATTGAAAATTAATATTTTTTATATTTACCTTCTTGGTTAAGTTTATTTTTAAAATATAAGAAATTTAAATTAGATTAAAATACAAATTAAAAATCCTATTTAACCTCCAATAATCAAACTGATACAAACTCCTGCAATTTTATTTACATTTTGTTACTTTTATTTTAAATGTTATTTTATTGTGATTTGATGATAATAAAAATAAAAAAGACGAAACAAAGAAAAAAAATAAAGGGGATGTAGTTAGCTGCCTTCTCATTTTTCTTTATTTTTTTTTTATTTTCGTGCGAAAAATTATTTTTTTTCTTTTGTAAATTAAAAAAAATTTTTTTTGAAATTACAGTAGGATTTTTTGTTTTTGTTTGTTCGTTGTGGTCCAGATTTGGACGTTAGTTTATTTTAAGAAAATTAATTTTAGTTGCAAATTTATATTACTGGTTCAAATTTAATTATTTATGTGAAAAAAATCAAATTTGTTAAAAATTTTTTTGAATTGAAAATTCAACTACTTGGTGACAAATTAATCTTCAGACCTAAAAAGTTTTGAAGCAAAAACATCATAAATTTTGTTAAAAATTTGTCTCTTATGGTGGAAAGGTATTATTCTGGGTTGAAAATTAATCATTTTATATTTAAAATGCAATTTATTTTATCTAAGCTAATCTGGTTTGGTAAAGGAAAAATCAATCTGGTAGAAAATTAAACTTTTTCGTTGACAAATAAAGTTTTTGTTAAAAATGCATACTTTTGTTTAAAATTTACCTTCTTGGTCAAAAATAAACATTTTTGTTTCAAAATTCATATTTTTGGTTTAAATCGCGCTATTTTTCTGAAAGTCGAACTAATTTTAAGAAAATTTAAATTTTTTGTTGAAAATTAACTTTTTTGTTGAAAATTCATTTTTTTGGTTGGAAATTATATCGTTTTTTTGATAATTCGTCCTCATGAGTTTAAAATTCAACAATTTTGTTGAAAATCAATTATTTTCATAAAAATTCGTGTTTTGTGATGAAAAATTTATCTTCTTTCTGGAAATTTCATCTCTTTCGTTAAAATTGTAACTATTTTGTTAAAATTTTTTAAAAGACAATTAGTTTGTTTAACTAACAATTCACCTAATCAACTTCTGGTTGAAAATTTGTATTTAATATTGACAATTCATATTTTTTAGTCCGAATTTTATGTATTTTCCTTCAAATTAGTATTTTTTGGGCAAAAACTGATTTTCGTGGTTGAAAATTCACCATTTCTATTTAAAAAATCGACAATATGATAGAAAATAAAAATATTCGTGTGAAAATGATTTTTTTTTGTTAAATTTTCTTGTCATAAAATTTAACATTTTGGTAGAAAGTTCTTATTGTTTCAATCATATTTCGAATTAAAAATAAATCCTTTTGTACAGACTTTGTCCTTTTGGCTTAAATCTAAATTTATTTTAAAAATAACGTATTTTGTTAAAATTTAGTGTTTTTTCATGAAATTAAAAAAATTCTTCTAGCTGGAAAATTCATCTTTTTTGTTTAAAATCTAAATATTGGATAGAAACTTCGTCTTTTATAGTAGAAAATTTAACAACTGGGTTAAAAGTTGAATTAATTTGTTAAAAATTATTTTGTTGTTGTTGTAGATTTATTCTCCTTGGTTACAAATTTAAATAGTTTGTTAAAAAAATTTAATCTTCTGTGTCAAAAAATCATCTTTTGGGTCCAACTCTTTTGTTGAAAATTCATTGTTTTAAGATTCATCATTTTAGTTGAAAATTCATCTATTTTGTTGAAAATAAAACACTGTTTAAAAACTATTTTGAGAATAACTTATTTTAACTAACAATGGAACTATTTCATTTTTGTTTACAAATTAAAATTTAGTATTGATTGATTGATTTGTTTTATTATATTTTCTAATTGAAAATTCATGGATTTTCTCAAAAAATCTTCTTTTTCGATCGATAATTAGCCTTCTCGCTTGACAAACCATTCTTTTTGGTTCGAAATTCATATTTTTTATTTTATTGTAATAATATTGGCAGAAATTCAAATAAAAAAATCATTTTTTTGACAGAGAATTAATTTTTTAGTTTCAAAACTTATATTTTTTGGTTGAAAATTTAACCGGTTTGTCGATAATTTATCATTTTAGCATTGAAATTAAAATTTTTGTTAAAATAAAATATATTTATTAAAAAATTCATGTTTTTTTTTTGTAACACATAAATCTTCTTGCTGAAAAATTCATCTTTTTGTAATAAATTTAACTATTTGGTTAAAATTTATCTTTTTTATTGAAAATTCAGCTACTTGGTGAAAGATTATTAGTTTTTTTTTTTTTAAATTAATATATTGTTTATTATCAGATCCTTGGTTAAAAACTCAACTATTTCATTTTTGGAAATTTAATCTTCTAATTTTAAGAAGAATCCTTTATTTGAAATCCTTTGTGTCAAATCATTTTTTAAGACTCATTATTCTAGTTACAAATTAATATCTTTTGTTAAAAATGTAAGCATTTTGTTACAAATACGTGTAAAAAAAATTGTTAACTGAAAATTTAACTGTTCCGCTTCAGGTTTGAAATTTATATTTTGAATTATAATTGATCTTTTATAGTAGAAAATTGATCTGTTTTCTATTTTACAAAGTCTTTTTTGTTTAAAAATTAATCTTATGGGTTGAAAAGTCATTCTTTTCATTTAATTATTTAAGTGAAAAATGAACAATTTATTTACATTTTTTTTGTTTAAAAAATTAACTTTCGGTCAAAAAAACATATTGTCAATTTGAAATTAAACAGCTTGATTGAAAATTAATCTTCAGACTTAAAAAGTAGTCTTTGGATTAGAAATCTTTGCTTCGAAATTCATTTTTTTAATATTTATAATTTTAGTAGTAAATTCATCTCTTTTGTTAAAAATGTAACTATTTTGTTGAAAATTTATTTTTTTAGAATTTATTTTTTTACCTAACAATTTAAATATTCCACTTTTGGTTCGCAAATTATATTTTTATGGTAAATGGAACTTTTCTAGCTGAAACTTTATAAATTTGGTTAAAAAGGTTGTCTTTTCTGGTAAAGAATTAATGTTTTGGGTTAAAAATTTATCATTTTTTAATTAAAAATGCAAAAGTTTTGGTCCAAATTAATCTAGTTCGGTTTAAGAAAAAACTATTTGATAAGAAATTAAACTTTTATGTTGGAAATTGATTTTGCTTAAATTAATATTTTTTAGTTAAATTTTAACTATATGATTGAAAAATACATTTTTCGTTAAAATTTTTTTTTTTTGCTGAAAATTCAACCGTTTTGTCGATGAGTCTTCCTGTTGGCTTGAAAATTAACATTTTTATTAAATATTTTAGAAATTTTGTTGAGATATCGTATATTTTAATGTAACATCAATTTTGTTAAGAATCCTTTTTTTTGTGAATTTTTTGTAACCCTGTAATGTAAATATTCCACTTTTAGTTGAAAATTTCTCCTTTTTAAATTAAAAGAGCCACTTTTCAGGTCAAAATTAATTTGGTTTGTTCGAGGATTCAACAATTTGGTAGAAAATTGAACTTTTAAGATGATGATCTTAGTGATGATAACTAAAAATCTTTTCAGAAGATTTAAGATAATGAACGATGTTGTTAAAAATGTATATTTTTTCTTAAAAATTAATTAATTTTATGGACATGTAACATTTTGGCAAAAAATTAACTTTCTTGTTAAAAAAGTTTATTTATGAAACAAATTTTTTCCATTAAAAAGATGAAAAGTGTCTATTTTTTTATTTAAATTATTTATAGCAAAGTTACATGCTCAGTTTTGAAAATATTCTATAGCTTAATATGGGTTATAAACTAATTCTAAATATACAACATAGAAAAAAAAATTCTGAAGAAAAGGATAAACATTTTTTATTTTTCAACTTAAATTGCATGAACATTTGTTTATAATAATAAAATATTACAATGAACAAATTATTTATTTTTACTATATGTGTAAGTATTAATGTCAATTAATTTCAAATATAGTTAAGGCTTAAAGCTAAGAATAAAAATTTTTATGAGAAATGCACTTTTTTGTAATTTTTTGCTACAGGTTAAAAAGTAAAAAATAATAATATTGTTTAGGTTCTTATTATTTATAAAATTTCAATGAGAGAAACTTTAAATTTATGTTTTCAACATTAGCAAATAAAAATCCAGGGAGATGAATTTGCGTTTTGATTTTTAATTTATTTAAACTTAATTAATTTTGACAAAATATTTTTAACTTGAAAGGCGGGAAATTTGAATTTAATCTCGGCATCAAAAAACTAATTATGATCGATTAGGTTCTATTCACTTCATGCTCCCTCATTTTTTAATCCACGGGGTTTCTGGTAGTGCCTTGTTTACGAAGAGAGTGAAAATGATAAAAAAATCCAGAAACATTCAGACACCTACTGAGGTGCTCTATTTCGATAACTATGGCTCCACGAGGGGGGCCAATAAAGAACAAAACTTTACGAGGCACATTCCCATGGATTTTATTCTCCACGATTTAAATTGTTATTTGTTTATTTTTTTGAAGCAGATTTTAACAAATTAGTTCAACTTTCAACCGAATAGTTTCTATTTCAACCAAATTATTAAACTTTTAACCAAGTAGTAGAATTCAATTCTTTTATTTATTATTTTTTAGAAACACAATGATATTCGTTAAGATTTATATTTTGGGTTGAATGTAGAACTGCTTTCTGGAAATTCATTTTTAATTGAAGATTTATAATTTTAGTTAAAAATTCATCTCTTTGGCTTGAAATTAAATTTTTTTGTTAAAAACTGATTTTCTCGTTAGAGAATTAATTTTTTTGAACTAAAAGCGTAATTATTCCACTTTTGATTGAAAAATTATGTTTTTAATTTCTTTTTCCTTTTCTAATATTTGTTTGAAAATTAATATTTTTGGTAGAAAATTAATACTCTTGATTGAGAATTTATACTTTTTGGCAAAAAATGAAATTGGTTATAAACGATTCTATTTTTTTTTTTTTTGAATATTCAAATATTTTACTGAAATTTCATATTTTTTTGGTTGAATTTAACCATTTATTCATTTTAAATTAAAATATTATTTAGTTAAATATTAACTATTACCTTTTTAGATAAAAATTCATCCTTTTTGGTTAAAAAACCAACAACTTGATTTAAAATTATAGTTAAAAAAATATATTTTCTTCTATAAGGATTAATCATTTTAGTTGAAAGTTCATATTTTCGGGTAGAAAATTCAACTTTTTGTCTGGAAAATGCGACAATATGGTAGAAATCTAAATAATTTGATATAAATCTAAAAAAATTGAAAAAATAAACTTTTTAAAAATATTTGTCTTGTTTTTTGGTTAAATAATAATTTTTTAATCTGAAAGCTTAACGAATCGATTTTTGATTCGAAATGTATTTTTTTGAATGAAAAATTAGTTTGTCTGATTAAAAATTTACTTTTTTGATGAAAATTTAGCTGTCTTTAAATAAATTGACTGGAATTAATTTTTCATAAAAAATAAGAATTTTTTACAAAATAATTTAATTTTTGACCAAATAGTTGAATTTAATGCAAAGTTTTTGATTTTTCAAGCCAAAAAGGCGAATTTCCTATAAACAGTTTAATTTTTTCAGCCGAGAATGTGAACTATGAACAAAAATTTAATTCAAAAATCATTTCAATTTTAAACAAAATAAATTAATTTTCAGTTTTAAAAATATCATTTGAAACAAAAAAAAAAAGAAGGAATTTTCAACAAAAATTATGAATCTTCCATCGTAAAAAATGATCTTTTGAGAATATTTCATTCATTGAATCTTCAAAAAAAAAATTGTTTAACCAAGCAGTTGAATTTTTAACAACAAAATACGAGTTTTTGATAAAATGTACAATTTTTCAAACAATTAGTTAGATTTTCTACCAATCTTTTGAATTTTCCAATGAAAAACATTAAAACCCAAAAATTTTCAAAAATTTCTACAGAAAGGGATGAATTTTCAAACCAAAAAGATAAGTTTTCAGAAGAATAGTTAAATCAAAAAAATATATGTATTAAGCCAGAAAAAAATTAAAAATTGCATTCTTGATAGAAATGAATTTTTTTAGCAATAGGTGAATTTTTTGTTAAAAAATTTTAATTTTTATACAGGAAATAGTTTCTACGAACAAAATTTAATTTTTAATCCAAAAAGACGAATTTTTAACCAAAAAAGATTACTTTCGAAATAATTTGTTGAATTCTCTACCAATAGTTTCATTTAACACAAAATAAGTTTCTACGACAAAAATTTAATTTTCAATTCAAAAACAATTTATTCAAACAAACAGGAATAATTTTTAACAATATAGTTGAATAATTCTCTACGAAATAGCTAAATTTTTATATAAGAACGATGCAATTTTTCTTAAAACAGATAAATTTTTAATTAAAAAACACCCATTTTTTTAGTTGAACTTTCAACTAGAAAAGATTTTGGTTCATTTTTCCAAACGAAAATATTATTTTTTAACAAAAAGTACTTAGCCTACAAGATGGATAAATTTTCAAAAAAACAGTAGAATTTGCAATCAGTTGCTTTTTTATACAAGAAAAAAGCTATTTTCCTTAAAATAGATAAATTTGTGATATAAAAAAATCTAAAAAAAGTTGAATTTTTATCCAGAAAATATTTCAGTTCTCTTTTTAATACAAAAATATTAAATTTAAACAAAAAGTAAAATTTTTAAATAGTTAAATTCCCAAAAAAAAAAAAACATCAGAATCTTAAAGTAGCATTTTCATTCAAGAAAGACGAAATTTCTTCTAAAGCAGATGAATTATAAAAAATAAAACTAAAAAAATAGTTAAATTTGTATCCAAAGAAGATTTTAGTTCACTGTCAAAAACCAAAATAAGAATTCTAAACAATAAGTTAATTTTTTTCATAAATAGTCGAGTTTTTAACCAAAAGGCAGGAAATTTAATAAGATTGATAAATTTTCAACCAAACACTTGCAATTTTATTTTTAAAAAATGAAAATTTTACTAAAACAGGTCAACTTTTAAATCAAAAAGAAAATTCTCGAAGAATTGTTGAATTTTCATCCGAAAAGATTTCGATTTACTTTTTAACACAAAAATAGGAATTAAAAACAAAAAGAAAATTTTATAGGAAGTAGTTTCCATATTTATTTTGAAAAAGACAAACTTAAAAATCAAAAAGACGAATTTTCAGAAAAAAATAGTTTTTATCCAAAAAAGATTTCAGTTTACTTAACAACACCAAATTATGAATTTCAAACAAAAGTTTTATTTTCTCCCAAATTTTTTAATTCTCTATCAAGCCAGATTAATTTTGAGCCAAAAATTTGCACTTTTAGTTAAAAAATGATGAATTTTCAACTGAAAGTGGAATTGTTACATTACTGGTTTAAACAAAATTCAGAACAAAAATAATTGTTAACAAAATAGTCCTTAAGAAAAAGAACTTTTTAATAAACTAGTTCAATATTTATAGCTTATTTTATTTTTTTCAGGATTGAATTTTCTATTTTATAAAGTTTTCACCAAATAATTAAATTTTTCACGAAAAAGATGAATTTTCCAGCAAGAAAATTAATATTTAATCAAAATACACGATATTTAAACAAAATTAAGAAATATTTAATAAAAATGTTATATTTCAAGCCGAAAGGGCGAATTATCGACAAAACGGTTGATTTCTTAGCAAAAACAATGATTTTTTTAACAACAAACAATATTTTTTTGATCAAATAGTTAAATTTTAACTAAAAAGAAATCTGATTTAAAAAAAGTTAATTTTAACGTAAAAGTTTAATTTTCTACTGGATTTTTCCTTTCTATACCAAACCAGAATAATTTAGACGAAAACTGTAGCATTTTTAATAAAAAATGATAAATTTTCTACTAAAAATATTAATTTACCGCCAGAAAAGTTGAATTTTTACAAAATTGATGAAGTTTTAGCTAGAAAAACTCAATTTTCAATAAAAATATCATTTGAAAACGAAAAGTTGAATAGTTAAATTGTTAGTTAAAAAAATAAATTCTAAAAAAAACAACGATGTTTGAACAAAATAGTTACATTTTCAACAAATAGATGAATTTTTAACTTTTATGATGAATCTTAAAAAGAATGAATTGTCAAGAAAGGATTTAAAAAAAGATGACTTTTTAAGCATGGAGATTAATTTTCTGCCAAGTTGTTGAATTTGCAACCAGAAAGGAAAGAAAATTGTTAAATTTTCAACCGAATAATAAAATTTATAAATAAAAGAAATAATTTTCAGGGCAAAGTTTTTGAAAATTTGCAAAAACTACGAACATGAGTGAAGACCCCCCCTCCAACTGTGAAATACCGTAACCCCCCCCCCCCCCCCCCCCCCCCCCCCCCTTCAGCTGTTACGTAATTTAAGTATGGTCCTTATTTATTCATTGACTTTGTGAGCCGACATTTGTTATTTATTTAAATAAATTCAAGCAAAAATACAAATTGCAGTGTAAAGATTTTAATATTTTCTTAAAATAAAACTGTTTATAAAAAAAAAACACAATTGTGGTTCAGTGATATTACAACAAAAAAATTAATATGGCCATTTTTAGTTGAAAAAATATTTTTATTTCTTTGATAATTCAACTATTTGGTTAAAAATAAAATATTTACTTGAAAAATTTACTTTTTCCTTCAAAAATTATAGTTTCCGGTGAAAAATTCGACTTTTTTATGGAAAATTATTTTATTTTGTTGGAAATTTGTTATTTTAACACAAAATAATTCTTTTTTCCATTTTTTTATAAAAAATTATTTTAATTTTTTAGAAAACATTTTACTGTTTGTTTAAAAATTTAACGATTTATTTGAGAAATTAACTGCAGGATAGAAATTTAATTTTTTTCTTACAAATTCGGCTTTTTTGGTCAAATTAAAGTTGTAGAATTTTTATTTTTATTAAAAAATTTTGTTTGAAATTAAATTAAAGTGGTTGGAAATTCGTTGTTTTTTTGGTTGAAAATTAATTTTCTAAACTGAAAATGTATCTAATCTATTTTAGGTTGAAAAATCGTTTTTTTAAATTCAACTATTTGGTTAAAAAATGAAACTATTTATTTAAAAAATGAACCACTTGACAGAGAATTAATTTTTTATTACAAATTCGTACTTTTTGGTTGAATCAAGCTAGTAGAATTTTTTTTAATAGGGGTTTTTTAAAACCGAAAACCTAAATATTCCATTGCCGTTTGAATAAATATTATTTTAAAAGTGCATATATTTCGTTTAAAAGTAAACTATTTATTTGTAAAATGAATTACTTTATAGAAAATTAACTTTTTTGTTACAAATTTTTATTCTTTGGTTAAATTGAAGTGGTAGAAAATTTTTTTTCTTTAAAACTAATTTTTTTTAAATTGAAAATCTAACTATTTTATTCTTTGAATTCTTGGAAAATTGAACTGTTGGGTTAAAAAAATAAAATATAAAAAATTAACTACTGGATCGAAAATGAACTTTTTTGTTGAAAATCAATAGTTTCGGGTAAAAAATTGAACTCTTTTATGAAAAATTTAGGTATTTTGTTGAAAATCCGTCATTTTTGTAGGAGAAAATTAATCTTCTTTTTTTAAATCAACATTTTTTGGATGAGTGTGTAACTATAATGTGAAAAATTTGTTTTTTGATGAAAATTAATTTTACTTTCAACTGAAGCTGTAATTATTCAACTATTTGTTCAGAAATTATACTATTTATTCTAGAAAATTAAATAAATAATAAGAAATTAACTTTTTTGATACAAATTCGTCTTTTTTGCTCAAATTAAACTGCTAGAAAAATCGTGTTTTCTGTGAAAAATTAATTTTCTAAACTGAAAACTTAATTCCGTTTTGGTCGTAAAAGTACTTCCATTATTTTAAAAATTAAACTATTTCGTTAAAAATATATCTCTCTTGCTTAAAACTTACATTCCTGATAAAAATTAATTTCTGGAGTTTTAAAACTCACCTGTCTTGTTGATTTTTTTTGTCCAAAAAATTTAACTGTTTTTTTGAAAAATCCTTCTTTTGGATTGTCATTTGTAAATTATTTAAATAAAATTTACAAAAAATGCAAATTTGCAGTGTAAAGATTTTAATATTTTCTTAAAATAAAACTGATTATAAAAAAAACCATTGCGGTTCAGTGATATTACCACAAAAAAATTAATATGGCCATTTTTAGTTGAAAAAATATTTTTATTTTTTCGAAAATTCAACTATTTGGTTAAAAATAAAGTATTTATTTAAAACATTTACTTTTTCCTTAAAAATGTATAGGGTCCGGTGGAGAATTCGACTTTTTTATGGAAAATTAGTTTATTTTGTTGGAAATTTGGTATTTTAACACAAAATTAATTTTTTTTCCATTTTAGTATAAAAATTATTTCAATGTTTTTTTTACAGCGAGTAAAACCTCAGAAAACTCCGATCCCCTCCCTCTCACCTTAGATGCATCAAGGTGTCTCCCTCTAGAAGTATCACTTCCAGAGTTTGTTTAAAAATTTAACTATTTATTTGAAAAATTAACTGCAGGATAGAAAATTAAATTTTTTCTCACAAATTCGGCTTTTTCGGTAACTAATCTATTTTAGGTTGAAAAATCGTTTTTTTTTTTAAATTCAACTATTTGGTTAAGAAATGAAACTATTTATTTGCAAAATGAACCACTTGACAGAGAATTAATTTTTTGATACAAATTCGTCTTTTTTGTTCAAATTAAACTGCTAGAAACATCGTGTTTCCTGTGAAAAATTAATTTTCTAAACTGAAAACTTAATCCCATTTTTGGTCGTAAAAGTACTTTCATTATTTTAAAAATTCAACTACTCCATTGAAAATGTATCTCTCTTGCTTAAAACTTACATTCTTGATAAAAATTAATTTTTGCAGTTTTAAAATTCACCTATTTTGTTGATTTTTTTTCGGTCCAAAAAATTTAACTATTTTTTTGAAAAATCCTCGTTTTGGATTAACATATGTAAATTATTTAAATATAATATACAAAAATTAAAAAATTTCGGAGTAAAGTTTTTAATATTTCTAAAAAATAAAACTGTTTATAAAAAAAAAATTTGTTCAGTGATAAAATCGTATAAGAAAATAAATATGGACATTGATAGGGGACTCCTGAGGGTTCAGGAGATCGGTCATTTCCCGAAATAGGATCGCGTTTTAAGTTTCCATGTAAAAACGGGGACGGAATCCCGCTTCTGGTTTCGTGACGAGGGGCCAAGGAAGATAATATATCGGCCAGTGAATCTGAAATCCAGTAAATCCGGAGTCTGGAGATCCAGCAGCCGAGAATTCGGGACACCCGTCGTGAAAACCTGCGGGGTTCAAAATTCAAATCCCCTTCCCACAGAGTGGAAAAGCTGAGAATCGATCCTTACATTTGAAACTGGGAAACGGAGATTTTATCCGATGCGGGAGGTGTTCGCTGAAATGATCCTACACCTAAGAAATCTGGATCGAAATCTTTGTTTGGGTTCGATATTTCCGCTCTGTTTCAAAAGTTATTAGACCTAAGATCGATAATTGCGATAAAATTTTCAAATTTGGAAATATTTTTTTCAGGGGTCTAAAATGGAATACTTGATGACCAAATTATCGATAAAAAATAATTGAAAAGCAATTTTCTATTCTTTTTGGAAAGAACTTTTTTAAAAATAAATAATAGATATTAATATTAATAAAAAACAAAAAAAGACAAAAATTTTTAGACAAAATGTTATTTTTCATAGAAATTTGATTCATTAGTTATTTTTAGAAATATTTTACTTTTTATGGCAAAACATCGATTTTTTAAGCAGTTCAGTCGACCTGGAGCCTACAATATTGCAATGATTTGTCTGAGATTTATAGAATAAATTAAATAGATGAAAATACAATGCTATTGTTTACGATATTCTTATTTCCCAAATATTTCGATTGCACAAAATTCAATTTTCTAGAACCAAAAAAAAAAGAATTGACCTGGAGCACACTCTTTTCAACCAATAAATCGAAAAAATACGAAAAAATTGAACAGAGGAGGTTCTAGTATTATTTTTAAGAATTTTTTATTTAATAATTATTTCAATTGGACATAATTAAATATTGTGAACTTCAATTGACCTGGAGCCTACAAAATTCTACTAAGAAGCCTAAAAATGTCAACAGAAGTGGATCAGAAGACGTTCTAGTTTTTTCTTTTTAGGAAATTTTGTTTTATTTATTTATTGTAAAATTGTTTTAATTTTTATGCCCGAAATTAGATTTTTTAGCAGTTCAGTCGATCTGGAGCCTACAATATTACAATGATTTGTCTGAGATTTATAGAATAAATTAAATAGGTGAAAATACAATGCTATTGTTTAGGATATTCTTATTTCCCAATTATTTCTATTGCACAAACTTCAATTTCCTAGAACCAAAAAAAAAAAACAATTAACCTGGAGCACAATCTATTCAACCAATAATTCGAAAAAATACGAAAAAATTGAAGAGAGGAGGTTCTAGTATTATTTTTAAAAAAAATTTTATTTAATAATCATTTCAATTGGACAGAATTAAATATTGTGAACTTTAATTGACCTAGAGCCTACACAATCAACTAAGAAGCCTAAAAATGCCAACAGAAGTGGATCAGAAGACGTTCTAGTGTTTTCTTTTTTGGAAATGTTGTTTTATTCATTTATTGTAAAATTATATTAATTTTTATGCCTGAAATTGGATTTTTTAGCAGTTCAGTCGACCTGGAGCTTGAGATATTAAACCGATTCGTCTGAAATTTATAGAATAAATTAAACAGATAAAATCCTGTGCTTTTTTCAAGAAAATTCTTATTCACCAATTGATTCTATTACACAAGACACGAATTTTTAGATTTAATTTGACCTGGATCTTACACAACTGAACCAATATTAGTTTTCATGCCAAAAGTTCAATTTTTAGCACCTTAGTCGACCTGGAGTCTATAATATTGAACTAATTCGTCTGAGGTTCATAGAATAAATCATATAGATGAAAATTCAGTTCTATTATTTTGGAAATGCTTATTTCCTAATTATTTCTATTGCACAAAATTTGATATTTTAGAACATCCATTGACGTGGAGCCTACATTATTCAACTGATAAATCTAAAAATGTTAACAGAAAATGAACAGAGGATGTTTTAGCGTTATTTTTCCGGAAAAGTTGATTTATTCACTGTTTCTAAAGTTATTTTACTTTAAATACAAAAATTTTGATTTATTTACAATCCAGTCGACCTGGAGCCTTAAATATTAAACCGATTCGTCTGAAGTTTATAGAATACATTGAATAGAGTAAATATAGTTCCTATTGTCAAGAAAATTCTCATGCATCAATTAATTCTATTAAACAAGATGCGATTTTTTTGTACTTCAATTGATCTGGAGTTTACACCATTCGACTAATAAGTCTAGAAATTTCAAAAGAAATTGAACAGAGGAATTTATAGCGCTATTTTCCATAAAATGTTGATTGATTCAAGGTTTCTGGAGTAATTTTAGTTTTTATATCCAAAACTGACCTGGAGCCCACAATATTGAACCGATTTGCCTGATGTTCTTAGAATAAATTAAATAGATGAAAATCAAATTTTCTTTTATTTAGAATATGCGTATTTCCAAATGGTTTGTATTGAAAAAATTTAAATCTTTAAAACTTCAATTGACCTGGAGCCTATATTGTTTAATTGATAAGCTGAAATATTTCAACAGAAATTGAAGAGAGGATGTTCTAGTGTTATTTTTCAGGAAATGTTGATTTGTCCACTTTTTCTCGACTTATTTTAGTTTTTATTTTCAAAGCTCGATTTTTTCGCGCTTTATTCGACCTGACGCCTACAACCTTGAACTGATTCGTCTAAAATGTATACGAAAAATTGAAAAGATAAAATTCCAGTGCGATTTTTTTAGGAAATTCTTATTTCACAATTATTTCTATTGAAACAAAATTTAATTTTTTAGGGCTTTCATTGACCTGGAGCCCACAATATTGAACCGATTTGCCTGGTGTTCTTAGAATAAATTAAATAGATGAAAATCAAATTTTCTTTTATTTAGAATATGCGTATTTCCAAATGGTTTGTATTAAAAAAATTTAAATCTTTAAAACTTCAATTGACCTGGAGCCTATATTGTTTAATTGATAAGCTGAAATATTTCAACATAAATTGAAGAGAGGATGTTCTAGTGTTGTTTTTCAGGAAATGTTGATTTGTTCACTTTTTCTCGAGTTATTTTAGTTTTTATGTTCAAAGCTCGATTTTTTCGCGCTTTATTCGATCTGGAGCCTACAACCTTGAACTGATTCGTTTAAAATGTATAGGAAAAGTTGAAAAGATAAAAATCCAGTGCGATTTTTTTAGGAAATTCTTATTTCACAATTATTTCTATTGAAACAAAATTTAATTTTGTAGGGCTTTCATTGACCTGGAGCCTACACTGTTCACTGACAAGCTTAAATTTTTTAACAGCAATTGAACAGAGGACGTTCTAGGGTTATTTTTCACGAAATGTTGATTCATTCATTTTTACTAATGTTATTTTACTTTGATACCCAAGTTTATTTTTTAACAGCTTCGCCATCCTGGAGCCTACAATATTCAACCGTTTCATATAAAATTTATAGGGAAAATTGAAAAGATAATAATCCAGTGCTATTTCTTACGAAATTCTTATTTCCCAATTATTCCTATTGGAATAAAATTTAATTTTTTAGTACTACAATTGACCTGGGGTATACACTAACCAACCGTTAAGTCGAAACAATTTTACCAAATTGAACAGAGGACGTTCTAGTGTTATTTTCAGAAAATGTTGTTTTATTCATTGTTTTTAAAGTTATTTTACTTTTTATTCCCGAAATTGCATTTTTTAACAGTTCAGTCATTTCAGTCAACCTGGAGCCTACAAAATTGAACTAGTCTATCTCAAATTTCTAGAATAAACTAAATAGATGGAAATACAGCGCAGTTATTTGGGACATGTCTATTTATCAATTATTTCTTTAGCACAGAATTTGATATTTTATGACAATAATTGACCTGGATACTAAACTATTCAATTATTAAACCTGAACAAATTTAACGGAAAATTACCAGCGGACATTCTAATTTTATGTTTCAGAAAATTTTGATTCACTGATTTTTTCTAAAGTTATTTTACTTTTCATAACCAAAGTTTTATTTTATTACATCCCAGTGGACCTGGAGCCTACAATATTGAACCTATTTGTCCGAGATTGGTAGAATAAATTAAATAGATGAAAATCCAGTTTGATTTTCCGAAACATTCTTATTTACTTATTAATTATATTACACGAAATGCGATTTTTTAAACTTCAATTGACCTGGAGCTTACACTATTAAACTAATAACTCTAGAAATTTCGAAAGAAATTAAACAGAGAAATTAATAGTGCTGCTTTTCAGGAAATGTTTTTCATTCACTGATTCTCGAGTTATTTTAGTTTTATGCACAAAAATAGATTTTTTGATGGTTCAGTTGACCTGGAGTCTATAATATTAAACCGATTTGTCTGAGATTGATTGAATAAATTAAATAGATGAAGCCTACACTATTTAACTAATGAGTCTAAAAATTTCAACAAAGTTTAAGTTGATGAAAATCCGGTGCTTTTTTGTAGGAAATTCTTATTTTCCAATTATTTCTTTTGCAAAAAATTTGATTTTTCAGTAATTCAATTGACATGGAGCCTAGGCTATTCAAATATACGTCTAAAAATTTAAATCGAGATTTAAAGAAATGAATATCCAGTGCTATTTTCGAGAAACACCTTAGCCACCAATTATTTCTATTGTGAAAAATTTAATTCCTAGAAACTGCAATCAACCTGGAGGCTGGAGCCTACACCATTCAAGTTATAAGTCTAAAACTTCCGAAAGTAATTGAATAGAGGACGTTCTAGCGTTATTTTTAAGGAAATTTTTATTTAATAAATGTTTCTATTTCACAAAAATAAATGTTTAAAGCTTCAATTGATCTGGAGCCTGCACTACTCAAATGATGAGTCGAAAAATGTCAACAGAAATTAAACACAGGACCTTCTAGTGTTATTTTTCAAGAAATAATTATTGTTTAATTTTTTTATAAAGTTATTTAACTTTTTGCACTCAAGGTCTAATTTTTCAACAGTTGAGTCGACTTGGAGCCTACTATATTAAACTAATTTATCTGACATTTATATGATAAATCACATAGATGAAAATCCAGTGCCGTTTTTTTAAACCTTCTTTTTTACTTATTATTTATATTGCCCAACAGTAAATTTTTAGAACTTGAATTGACCTGTTGGTCTACACTTTTCAACTGATTAGTCTAAAAATGTCAACAGAAATTAAACATAGAACGTTCTAGTGTAATTTTTCAGGAAAAGTTGATTAATTTATTTAGTATAAAGTTATTTTGCTTTTTATACCCAATGCCTTATTTTCTATCAGTTCAGTCGACCTGGATCATACAATATTGAACCGATTTGTCTAAAATTTATAGAATGAATGAAATAGATGAAAATACAGTGCTGCTTTTTAGGACATTCTTCTTTCGCAGTTATTTCTATTGCACAGAATTCAATTTTTTAGAAATTCAATTGACCTGGAGCGTAGACTATTCAGTTAATAAGTCTAGAAATTTCAATAGAAATTGAACGAAGGGCATTCTAGTTTTTTAAGAAAATGTTGATTCATTAATTGTTTTTAGAGTTATTGTGCTTTTTGTAATTCGCTTCTTCAAAACTATACTTGACCTGGAGCCTACACTATTCAACTGATACGTCTACAAATTTCGAAAGAAATTTAATAGAGGACTTTTAAGTGTAATTTAAAAAAATATATTGATTCATTAATTGTTTTTGGAATTCCTTTATTTCTTATACCCTAAGTCTTATTTTTTGTCAGTTCAATCGACCTGGAACCTACAATACTAAAACGATTTGTCTTAAATTTTAAAAATAAATTAAAACCATGAAACTACGGTACCATTTTTTTAGTCAATTCTTAATTTATAATTATTTCTATTGCACAACGTTTGATTTTCAGAACTTCAATTGACCTGGAGCCTACACTATTCAATTGATAAGTCTAAAAATTGCAACCTGAAGTAAATAGATTAATCTTCTGTGCTATTTTTAAGAAATATTTATTAATATAATGTTTCTAGAGATATTTCACGTTTTATTACTTACATTCTATTTTGTATAAATTCGATGGATCTGGAGGCTAAAATATTCAACTGATGAGTCTCAAATTTTCAATAGTAATTGAATAGACGACGTTCTGGTGTTATTTTTCAAAAAATGTTGAGTCATTAATTATTTGTGGAGATATTTTAATTTTCATGACATAAATTCGATTTTTCAGCCGTTCAGTCGACCTGGAGCCTACCATATTCAATCAATTCGTCTAAAATTGATAGGATAAATTGAATAAATAAAAATCCAGTCCTATTTCTGAGGACATTTTGATTTCCTAATTATTTCTATTGCATAAAATTAAATTTTTTAGGACTTCAGTTGACCTCGATCCTGCACTATTCAACTGATGAGTCCAAAAATTTCAATAGAATTTCAAAAAAGCACGTTTCAGTGTTATTTTTAAGGAAATGTTGTTTCATTCATTGTTTCTAAAGTTATTTCACTTTTTATTCCTAAAGACTAATTTTTTAACAGTTAAATTGACCTGGAGCCTACAATGTTTAGAAGATTCTTCCGAAATTGATAGGATAAATTAAATAGATGAAAAACCAGAGTTATTTTTTTAAGACATTCTTATTTACTGATTATTATCTAGTGGTATTTTGTAGACATTCTTATTAACTAATTATTTCTATAGCACAAAATTAAATTTTTTGGAACTTAATTTGACCTGGAGCCTACACAATTTAAATAATGAATCTGAAAATTTCAACAGAAATTGAACAGAAGACTTTCTACTTTTGCTTTTCAGGATACATTGATTCATTCAATTTTTGTGAAGTAATTTTACTTTTTATAATCAATGTCTGATTTTTGATATTTTTAATCCACCTGGAGCCCACAATATTAAAAATATTTGTCTGATATTTATAGGATAAATGGAAAAGATAAAAATCCAGTTATATTTTATTTAGACATTCTTATTTCCCAATTATTTCCATTGCACAATTTTTTTTGCACTTAAATTGACCTGGAGCCTACGCTATTCAACTGATGAGCCTAAAAATTTTAACAGATGCTAAACATAGAGGACTTTCTAGTGTTATCTTTTAGAAAATTCTGAGCCAAACATTGTTTCTTGAGTTATTTAACTTTTTATGTCCAAAATTCTCTTTTTAACCGTACATTTGACCGGGAGCCTACAATATTCAACCGATTCGCCTGAAATTTATCAGATAAATTGAGTTATTTCACTTTTTATACCCAAAGTCTAATTTCCCAATAATTCAGTCGACCTGGATCCTTTATTAATGGACTTCTCGGTCCACAAATTCCACCAAACTTTTAACATTTATAATTGAAAGTCGTTTAACTTTCAGGTTATCAAATTAAATCTCGTCCATCATTTCTCCTCCCAAACAAGCCCTTTCCACACCTTAATTTTCCCTTTCACCCAATTTTCCCTTAAAATTGACGCCGGAACTTATTTGCGATTTTGACAACCCACAAAATAAGTTCCGGTGGCAATTTAAACCCAATCCGTCATGGGCTTAGGTCTTTAGCAAAACGTCAAGATGGAAACACGGTTGTATTAAAATGTCAACTTTTGGCCCAATTCCATTTCACAATCTCCATTCGCTTGAGCAACACTAAAAGGAAAATTGAGTCTTCAACTTTTGGAAAAATTTGCAGGTGGGTGGTCCAGCAAATACTGCTCAGTGTATGGTAAACTCCTTCCTTCCTCATGGCTGAGGGCCACCGATGCAGAT
>NC_046661.1:125358936-125390445 GCF_010883055.1 Belonocnema kinseyi
GTGCAAATCCCCTGACCCTCATTCCACTCCTGAATCTTGACTTGGCTGACTATGTCCTCCAGGGTCAGGAAAATGCGGGAACTCGTTCTCCAACCGCCCACCCTGAACAGAGAGAGCCCTTATCACCTTTTGGAATAAGAAACCAGAAATAAGTTATCAGATTTCAAAAATCCGAGAAATCCCAGAAAGTGGGAATAAATGTGACAGGAGATCATATCGTGAAAGGATGCGCAGTTGGAGAGAGGCTAAGACAAATAGCGCGAAATGTCACAGAAAGGGACAAATAAGACGTTTATGGAAAAGAGGATTACATTTTCTGGTCATGGTTTTATGGAGTGGAGAATTTTTTCACGTTTCTTGTTTCTGAATTGAAAGTATTGAAATTCGAAAGGGTTTAAAAAATTATTGAGTTTTAAAAAATTTTGGAATAAAATTTGGAATTTTTTTAAAAGGTATAAACTTTTAACTAAATAGTTGAATTTCTGAAATTTAAATGAGATCAAATTCAAATTTAAAATACTATTTAACGTCCAATAATCGAGTCATTGTGAAGAATTTTTGAAAATAAAACCAAAAATCTAACGACCAAATTTGGACAATTACCACAAAATGTTCCATTGCAGTCTAAAAAAAAAAAAATTTTACTAAAAAAGAAAACTTCTTTTCCGTTCAGGACAAAAATAAAACATTAATTCTTATTTTTCTTTCCTCTTTTTTATTTTTGTCCAGAAGGAGGAGTTTTTTCTTTTCTTTTTTAGAAGAAATTTTTTTTCAGATTGCAATTGAGAAATTTTATGGTGGTTTGAGCAACCACCATCTTTTTATTTTTGGGAATTTTCCAAATTAGTTAAATTTTTTTTTAAATAGTTGAATTTTTAACAAAATAGTTATATTCTTTTTCAACAAAGTAGTTAAATTTGTAACCAAATATAGTTCAGCTTTCAAAGAAAAAAGATAAATTTTAAACGAAAGATTCAATGATTTTTATTTTATGTATAAATGTTCGAATTTTCAACTCAAAAGGACAAATTTTGAACAAAAAATTGAATTTTTTCGACTAAACAAGAGAAAACAACAAAATTGTTGAATTTTAAAACTACAAAGTTGAATTTTCATCAGAAATGTAATTTTCAATCAATAAGCTGAATTTTTAACAAAATAGTTCAATTAGCAACTAAAAAGTATAAAATTTTTACGAAGAATAAAATAGGTACAATTTCAGCTTAAAAATTATTTTTATAAAAAAAAGAATTTTCATCAACAAAATTAAAAGACTTTTTAACTGCTTGAATTGAACTAAAAACCCGAATTTTGAACAAAATACTTCCATTCACAACTATAATTATGAATTTACAAAAAGATTAATATTCAGCTCAAAAAGACGAATTAATTTGTCCCCAGATAGTGGAATTCTCAATCAAAATTATAATTTTTCAAAGAAAAGAAGACTCATTTTTGTTGAAAAAGATGAAATTTTAACAAAATACATGAATTTTCCACCCGAAACTGAATTTTCAACAAAAAGTAAATTGTCTGCCAATTTGTTAATTTTTAAAATCAATGGTTTCATTTTTAATCAAATAGTTGCATTTTTTTAAATTATTTTTTTTTCGACCAAAAATAGCAGTGATTTTTTCAGCTTAAAAATTTAGTCATCAAGAAAATTAATTAACGAATTTTCTTTGTGTTGAATTGAAGAAAAAAACGGATTTTTAACAAAATACTGCACCAAAAACTTTTTTTTAAAACTTATAAATTGTATACTACCAAAATAGATGATTTTTTAACCTTATTTTTCAATTGAAAAAAAAAGAAACATAAATTTTTAACAAAAAATTCAATAGTTACATTTTTAGTTTCAAAATTAATTTTTAATAACAAGCAAACAAATTGCCCACCAGTTAAATTCAATTAAAAAAAGATTAATTTTCAAAAACATATTTAAATGTTCAGCCAATATGATCAATCTTCAAAACAGAAGTTTAATTTGCTTCCCAAAAATAGAAATTTTCAAAAAATAAATGAATTTTAAACAGAACAAAAATTGAGTTTTTTACCCGGTATTTTGAATATTCAATAAAATGCTTATCTCTTATCTAGTAGGTAATTTTTTAAACAAATAGTTAAATTTTTGATTATGTACTTAAATTTTCTACCTGAATATTTTCATTTAAATTTCTTTTTCTTTGAAAACTTTTATTTGAAAACTAATCTAATTGGGTTCTCAAATGAACAAGATTAATTTTAAGCAAAAGACTCATTACTTTTTATTTTATGTAAATTTATTTAAAAGATCGACTCTAGAGGATAAATAAAAAAAATTGTTGAATTTTAAAACAACAAAGATGAATTTTCAATAGGAAATTAATTTTTAATAAAGAGAGCTAAATTTTCAACAAAATATGTGGTTGATTTTTTTATTAAAAAATAAAAGTTTTCAACCAAAAATGTATTAGGTACAATTTCAGTGTAAATAATTCATTTTCCACATAATAGTTGGATTTTTAATTTCAAAATATAGACTTTTAGCCTAAAATGGAATAGGTACAATGAAAGTTTAAACCAGTATTTATAATTAATTAATTTAAAAAAAAGATTAATTTTCACCTTAAAAAGTCAAATTTTTAACATAATAGATGAATTTTTTGCAAAAAAATTAAATTTTCAACGCAACACTGAATTTTCAATAAAAAAGTGAATTGCCTACTGAATTGAAATGTTTTACCAAAGAAGATAAAACAACAAAATTGATCAATTTTAAAACCACTAAGGTGAATTTTCCATCAGCAAAGTAATTATGAGCTGAATTTTTAACAGAATAATTGAATTTTCAAATGAAAAATAAACATTTTTTAACAAAAATAAAATAGGTACAATTTCAGTCAAATGATTAATTTAAAACAAAATAGAGGAATTTTACGTCAAAAGAAATTGAAATTACCACGTAACACTGAATCTTCATTAAAAAGTGAATTGTCTACCGAGTAGTTAATTTATAAAATCAATGGTTTAATTTTTAACCAAATAGTTGAAATTTATACAAAAATAGTTGAATTTTAAAAAATTATTATTTTTTAATAAAAAATAGCTGTTATTTTTTCAGTTAAAAAAGTTAATCATCAAAAAAAAGTTAATAATTTTTAAAACTGTTAAATTTAAGAACAATTACGAATTTTCACAAAATTACTGTAATTTTTTACAAATTAATTGAATTTTTCACCCAAAACAAAATTTTATACCGAAATAGTTTATTTTTCAACCATATAGTTGAATTTAAAGAAAAAAGAAACATTAATTTTTAACAAAAAGTGGAATATTTACATTTCCAGTTTAAAAAATTAAAATTAAAAAACCCCCTAATTTTTTATCGATTGAATTGAATTTTGAAAAAAGTCGAATCTTCAACAAAATATATCAATTTCCCACAAAATCACTGAATTTTTCACTTAATGAAACGAAATGTCAACAAAAAATTAAATTGTTTATTAAGCAATTAATTTTTTTAATTGATGGTTTAAGTTTTAATCAAATAGTTACATTTTATAACAAAGCATATGAAGTTAAAAAATGCAAACCAAAATAGTATCCTACATTTTCAGTATAAAAAAATTGATTTTTAACAAAAAACGAATTTTTTACCTGTTACATTTCATTAAATAAAAGAGATGAGCTTTCCACAAAAACATGAATTTTTCACAAAATAGTTGAATTGTCTTCCCGAGACTGAATGTTTAAAAAGAAGAAAGGTTTAATATTTAATTAAACAGTTGAATTCACACCGAAATAGTCGAATTCTTCAAAAAACAGGCATTAATACATTTTCAGTTTAAAAATTAATTATTACAAAACAACAAATTTTCTACCCGTTAAATAGAATAAAAAAGACGAATTTTTAAGAAATTATATGTATTTTCAACAATACAATTGAATCTTTCACCCAAGACCAAATAGTTTAATTTTAATACTAATAGATTAATTAAAAAAAAAGAAACATACATTTTCAACCAAAAATCCCATAATTAAATTTTCAGTTTCAAAATTAGTTTATAACATAACAAAAAAGAATTGTCCACTGTTAAAATTAGAAATTTTTTAAATAAATGGTTTAATTTTTAAAATTCAATTTTCAATTAAAAATATAAATTTTCAACCGTTAATGGAATATTTATAGTTTTAGTTTAAGAAATTAATTTTCAGCAAACAGAATAAAAATTTTCAACAAAATACTTAAATTAAAAAAAATCAGTTGCAACCGAAAATTGGATTTTTACACTTAACTAGTTTTTAAAATCATCTAATTGAATTAGAAATTAATCTTCTTTGTTGAATATTGATCATTTCGGTGAAAAATTTAAGCATTTGTTTGAAATTTTTTTTTGATTGAGAATTAATTTCTTGAAAAGATATCTATTTTGTCGAAAATTGATCTTTTCTAATTAAAAATTCATCGTTTAGGATAGAAAAATTCAAACATGTTTTTAAAAAGTTCGCCTTTTTGGCTTAAAAATTGAGCTATTAGGTTAAAAATGTGACTAACTATTTTTTTTCTGTCGATAATATTGGTGCTAAATGTCAAGACTTTACCCTCCATATCTTGGTGTGAGGTGCTGAGACATCAGACATTTGCGTTCCATATTTGGTCTAAGATCCTGACACATCATAGATTTACCCTTCATATATAGGTCTAAGATGCTTTCAAATCAAGAATTTACTCTCCATATATTGGTCCAAGATGTTACACATCAGATATTTACTCTTAGTATCTCGAACTAAGAAGCACATATGTCAGGGATTTACCCTCCATATCTTGGTTCAAAATGTGCACAACGTAATGCTTTGCCCTTCATATCTCGTTTTAAGATGCTCACAATTCAGTTATTTACCCCCCTCTCCCATTTATCTAACTTAGATGCGCAAACATCAGGAATTTACTCTCCATATCGCGGTCCAACGTGTTTGTAGCTGAATTCTTTACAATCCATATCAGTTTTTAAAATATTTACTTATCATTAATAATTTTTTTCCCCAGTAGGTTACAGTTGGAAATGGTGAAAAATTCAAAGTTTGATTTCAAATCTTTTTTAACATGAGTTATTGTTTTGGCATCAAAGTTAAACTATTAGGTGAAAAATGCAACTAACTAATTTTTTTGATTCTATATTATTGGTCTCTAATATCAAGCCTTTACCATCCATATTTTGGTGTAAGATGCTTACGCATTAGAATAAAACCTTCCATATTTGGTCTAAGGTGCTTACACATTATGGATTTACCCTTCATATCTAGGTCTAAGATGTTTGCATATCAGCCATTTAACCTCCATATATTAGTATAAGATTTTACACAGCAGGTACTTACACTCAATATCTATAACGAAAATGTGCAGACATATGGAATTTACCCTCCATATCGTGGTCCAAAATGATTTCACCGAGATTTCAAAATCTTTCAGAAAGGATTTAAAATATTTCGCGAAACCTTTCATATATATCGATCTGCAATGTTCATCCATCAGCTATTTACCCTCCATATGCCGGTCTAAGACATTCAAACATAATTTATTACCCCCCATATTTTGAACTATGATGCGAAATAAAAAGTTATTTATTCTGCATGCCTTGGTCTTAGTGGCTTACGAATTAGGAATTCACCCTCCATATTTAGATCTGAGATTTTTAAATATAAAGGATTTACTCTCCATATATTAGTCTAAGATGTATATACATCGGGTAATATCTCGGTTTCAGATGTGAACACACCAGAGATTTACATCTCATACTTGATCTGAGGTGCTTAAACGTCAGTTATTTACCCTTCATATCTCGAACATATACGGGCAAATATCTGAAATTTACCCTAAATATCTCTGTTTAAGTTTCTTACACATCAGATCTTTACCTTCCATATCGCGTTCCAACATGTTTATAGGTGGATGCTTCACCATCCATATCACTGTTTAAGATATTTACTACTCACAAATAAAAATTTTTATTTTTCCAGAAGGTTACATTTGGAAATTCTGAAAAATTCAAAGTTTGATGTTTACAATTATATGCTATTCGAGGGATTAATTAGAATACAATACTATACAAATACGATTACCATAATGTCACAAGAATGAGAATGAAACTTCTGAAAAATTGTTCTTTTTGGCTTAAAAAGTGAACTTTTTGTTGAAAATGCAATGATTTAATTTGCTTGCCTCGATAATATCGGTCCCTAAAATCAATAATTTACGCTCCATATCTCGAAGTTAGACGCACAATCATGTGGAATTTACCCTCCATATCTCGATTTAGGATGTTTACACATTAGGGCTTTACCTTATATATCGTGTTACAGCATGTTTATAGCTGAACGCTTTACCATCCATATAAGTGTTTAAGATGTTTACTAATCATAATTAAAAAATTTTGTTTTCCCAGTATGTAAATGTGGAATAGGTGAAAAATTGAAAGTTTGATGTTTAAACTTATATGCTATTCAAGGGAATAATTAGAACAGAGTTCTTTTTGTATTTGGTCCTCCCGAAGCGGATGCTAAAAAAGTGAACTTTATGGTTGAAAACGCAATGATTTTATATGTTTGGCTCGATAATATCGGTCCCTATTATCCAAAATTTACCCTCCATACCTAGGCATTGAAGACTTACGCATTAGTAGTTTACCCTCCATATTTCGATCTGAGATGCCTAATTATACAATTATTTACTCTCCACATATTAGTCTAATATGTATATAAATCAGGTATTTACCCTCCATATCTAGGTTTAAGATGTTTACTCATCAGGGATTTACCTCTTATACTTGCTTTAAGACACTTCCACATTAGTTATTTACTCTATATCTCGAAATAAGACGCACAAACATTTGAAATTTTCCCTCTATATATCGGTTTAAGGTGCTTACAGACCAGGGCTTTACCTTTTATACCGCAGTCAAACATGTTTATATCTGAATGCTTTACTATCCATATCACTGTTTAAGATGTTTACTAATCATAAGTACAATTTTTTGTTTTTCCAGTAGGTTAATGTGGAAATTTTGAAAAATTCAAAGTTTAATGATTACAATTATATAGTATTCGAGAGAATAATTAGAAGAGAATTCTTTTTGTATTTGGTCCTCCCGAAGCGGATGCTAAAAAAGTGAACTTTTTGTTTGAAAACGCAATGATTTTATATCTTTGGTCGATAATATCGGTCCCTATTATCCAAAATTTACTCTCCATACCTAGGCATTGGAGACTTACGCATTAGTAGTTTACCCTCCACATTTCGATCTGAGATGCCTAATTATACAATTATTTACTCTCCACATATTAGTCTAATATGTATATAAATCAGGTATTTACCCTCCATATCTAGGTTTTAGATGTTTACTCATCAG
This sequence comes from Belonocnema kinseyi, assembly GCF_010883055.1. Taxonomy (NCBI): domain Eukaryota; kingdom Metazoa; phylum Arthropoda; class Insecta; order Hymenoptera; family Cynipidae; genus Belonocnema; species Belonocnema kinseyi. The sequence continues at coordinate 125,366,325 of NC_046661.1, forward strand.
GGATTTACCTCTTATACTTGCTTTAAGACACTTGCACATTAGTTATTTACCCTCTATATCTCGAAATAAGACGCACAAACATTTGGAATTTTCCCTCTATATATCGGTTTAAGGTGCTTACAGACCAGGGCTTTACCTTTTATACCGCAGTCAAACATGTTTATATCTGAATGCTTTACTATCCATATCACTGTTTAAGATGTTTACTAATCATAAATACAATTTTTTGTTTTTCCAGTAGGTTAATGTGGAAATTTTGAAAAATTCAAAGTTTAATGATTACAATTATATAGTATTCGAGAGAATAATTAGAAGAGAATTCTTTTTTTATTTGGTCCTCCCGAAGCGGATGCTAAAAAAGTGAACTTTTTGGTTTAAAACGCAATGATTTTATATGTTTGGCTCGATAATATCGGTCGCTATTATCCAAAATTTACCCTCCATACCTAGGCATTGGAGACTTACGCATTAGTAATTTACCCTCCATATTTCGATCTGAGATACTCAATCATCTAATGATTTACTCTTCACGTATTAGTCTAAGATGTATATAAATCAGGTATTTACCCTCCATATCTAGGTTTAAGATGTTTACTCATCAGGGATTTACCTCTTATACTAGCTTTAAGACACTTGCACATTAGTTATTTACCCTCCATATCTCGAAATAAGACGCACAAACATTTGGAATTTTCCCTCTATTTATGGGTTTAAGGTGCTTACAGACCAGGGCTTTACCTTTTATACCGCAGTCAAACATGTTTATATCTGAATGCTTTACTATCCATATCACTGTTTAAGATGTTTACTAATCATAAATACAATTTTTTGTTTTTCCAGTAGGTTAATGTGGAAATTAAAAAAATTCAAAGTTTAATGCTTACAATTATATAGTATTTGAAAGAATAATTAGAAGAGAATTCTTTTTGTATTTGGTCCTCCCGAAGCGGATGCCGGCGCCCCGAGTTAATACCACCAATACTACTACTATCATACCATCCTCGAGACTCGAGATGCCGCGTTCCGTTAGCGATCCGAACCGCGTCGAAAGGAACGGGCCAGAAATCATCCACCTTTCTACCAAGGAGGTATAATTACATGAAGAAAGAAAGAGCGAGAAAAAAGTGAATAGGTTAACGGTCGCCTCAACGAGGACGCTAACAATTTATTTTTAAAGAAGCGCGATTGTAAACATTGCCGAAAAATCAGAAGGAAGAATGTCACTACAAAAAAGGAAAAAAAGACCATTTAAAGACCCCGAGAAAATAATTCGGAACTTTGTCCGATAAATGTTCCCAGAACCGAATCCATTTCAATCCAGGCAGGTTTTGCACTAGCACGATCCAGTTGTTTTTGCTTTTAATTTTCAGGCAAATTCCATCCACATTTCTAAAAATAAAAAAAAATGAATGCTTCTGAAAAATTTATTGCAAGACCAATTAAGTTTGTAACGTATTTTCCGATTACTTTATTAATTTGCACCAACGATGATTAAATTTCTAATATAGATACATATAGATACATTTGCAGATAAATAATTAATAAAAAAATAAATAAATAAATAAAATAATTAATTACCCATAGAGAAATTTCGGAGTAGCCCTATTTGGGACCAGATATGGCAGAATCTGGTACTAGCTGGGCGACTTAGTAAGGGCCAGATTAGAAATGACACGCCTAATTCGATCAGGGCCAGACTGGAGTATCTATTAGGAAGGTCTGATCTGGCCCTGATCTGACCCTGATCAGGCCCCTTGTAATCTTTCTTTATAAAAATATCATGAAAAAATTATTTATTTTATACAAAGGTGATCTAATAATTAATTATATTGAACTTATTTATTTAAATGTTTAAAAACAATTATCATTGATTTTACAGAGCTTAAAGTCTTTTTCATCTTTCACTTCAACCATCCTCGTAACGTGTTAAACAATAAACATTATATAAGTATTTCGAAAAGAATTAACCGCTACTGGTATTATTAAACTTAAAAAATTTAAATTAATACCTAATGTTTTTCAGTTTCGTCATTTAGAAAAATAAAGCAATCAAGAAGTAATCATTTTAAAAAAGATTGTCTAACGAAATAGAGAATGCCACCAAATAATGAATGGAAATAATGTCACTTTGTAGTAAAATGACATTACTTGCAAGTTAAATTTATTTAATTTAACTTTAGATTATTAACTGAACTAAAAGCTAGTTGAATAATCACTTATTAAGACAGGAAGTCATATTAAAATTAAGAAATTCTGATTTTTCAACGAGCTTTTATTTATAGAGGATAGGCTGATGTGGCCCCGACTAGGACTACAACAGTAGCCATGATCAGGGCCTCATTGACCTGACCTGATCGGGGCCACGTCGGGAATCGGGATCAAATTGGTTAATTTCTACACAAGTAATTATATATAAATTAATTAACAATTAATGAAATGATTATTTAAAGCAATAAAAAAACAGTTTTTAATTAACAAATAAATTGCTACATTTCACTAGTTTTTTTAATGTCTTTTTCTATATTAAAGGAAGGAAAAGAAATTTTCAAACAAATGAAAATTTTATATATCAAATTAAAAATTGAACTTTTCTATTTGAAAATTCAATTATTTCTTTGAGAATTACTTTTTTTTAATTTAACTATGAATGTGAGAGAATTCAACTATATAATTAAAAATGAAACCATTTTTCAAAGCAATTACCTACTTAGTAGAAGATTAACTTTTTTGTTAAAAACTTTTGGCGTCGAATAGAAAATTAAACTTTTTTATGGGTAAAATTCATGTGTTTTGTTGAAAATACGTCTTTTTGGGAAGAAAATTAAATTTTTCTCTGAAAATTAATCTTTTTTTATTCAAATGAACCGAGGAACAAATTTGTTTTTTTCCTTGAATACTAATTTTGAAATTGAAAATGTAACTGTTGCATTTTTGGTTAAAAGTTTATGTTTATTTTTGTAATTCTACTGTTTAGTTCCAAAATTGTCTACTTGAAAATGTAATTATTTCATATTGGGTTGAAACATGATTTTTTTAAGTTCAACTATTTGGTTAAAAATTTAACCATGAATTTCTTTAAATTAACCTTTTGGTAGACAATTCACTTTTATGTTAAAAATTCAGATATTTTGTTAAAAAATCGTCTTTTCAAGCAAAAAATTAATCTTTTTTGTTTAAAATGATTTTTTTTTAAATTCAACTAATTGGTTAAAAATTTAACCATGAATTTTTTTAAATTAACCTTTTGGTGGAAAATTCACTTTTATGTTAAAAATTCAGATATTTTGTTAAAAAATCGTCTTTTCGAGCAAAAAATTAATCTTTTTTGTTTAAAATGATTTTTTTTTAAATTCAACTATTTGGTTAAAAATTTAACCATGAATTTTTTTAAATTAACCTTTTGGTGGAAAATTCAATTTTATGTTAAAAATTCAGGTATTTCGTTAAAAAATCGTCTTTTTGAGCAGAAAATTAATCATTTTTGTTTAAAGTCGTAATTTTTGTTGAGAATTCAATTTTCTTGTGAATTTCTGACAACAAATGGAACAGGGAAATTTCTAGGTAGAAAAATATTAATTTTAATTTAAAAAATTGTTTTTTAAAATAAAAACATGAATTTTATAGCAAGGAAATTAATTTTTTAAGAAAAAAAAACACAAATTTAAAATAAAACGCATTAACTTTTTAAAAAAATGGTTAAATTGAAATTTTAACAGGAAGTTAAATAGCTATATTTTTAGTTTAAAAATCCAATGAAATTTTTTGAAATACATTTGAATCTATTAAAGTATTTGAAATGATTTCAACTATTTTGAAATTCTGTAATTCGTTTGTAGTTTTTATATTTTTTGCATAATTTTTTTCCAATATTTTAACATTATATTTTTCGAACGATTTTCCTTACTCATTTTTTTATATTTATAAAAAAATTATTATAAATGCATTACAGAAAAATCTTTTGTAGAACTATACTCAAAATTAACCACATTTCCTAAAACCTTTTAAAATATTCTTTAAATATTTTGACGTACTTGGGGAAAATTGAAAATATTTAATTTAGAAAAATTCATTTTCTGACATTCTTTATTAATTATCGAATAAGTACACGGTTTTTATTTATTTAATAAACAAATTGTTAGCACTGATAACAAAAAAAGTTACCGGACCAACAATAATACTTCTGGAAAAAATTTCTATATTATTTTAAGAATTATGTAAGGGTTTAAGAAAATACAAAACTTTTCTTTAAATACTTGGAAAAATTTTAAGACTTGTTATTTAAAAAAATTAATTGTTGCATACAATTTTAGAAAAAAATATGCTAGAAAGTGTAATTATTTGTTCGAAAATGCATTTCTTTTGTCTTATGTATTTTGAACCAAAAATAAAGTAGTTGAACTTTTAATAAAGTTAAATCAACTTCTAATAACTTTTAATAAACTTAAATTATCAAATAAAAAATATGAAATTTTGATAAGAAGGTTAATTTTATACTAAAAAATATGAATTTCGAGCAAAATACAAAAACTCTCACTCAAAAGTTGAATCTGTAAACCGATTTGGATGTTTTTTATGAGCTGTTAAGGTTTTAAAGAAAGCTGTCAAGCCTGATTTTTAATTTAGTTTTTCAATTTTTTTATAAATAAATATGACGAAAAAAAGGACAATTTTTTTTATTTGAAGTTCCCGCTGCTCGTCAATAATCGGAAAATTGTTGTAATCGCCGAAATTCCAAAGATTTACATTATATAAATATATCCGTCATGATATAATAAACAAAAAAGTTGTTATAAACAAATTACTTGTTGAAAATGTTTTTTCTATAATTTTCAATAGTTTAACGTTTCTTTAAGTCATTACGGAAGAAATTTGAATGGACACAATATTTTATTATGAAAAATTTCTTTCAAGACTTTTATTGTTAATTTTATAAACAAATTTAATAAACAAACGCATTATTCAGGTATTTGTTGTCAGAAAAATTCTTTTTTTTTTCGATGTAAATTTTTTAAATTAGAAACCTCATAATTTCAGAAAAATTCATAATTTTTTGAGAAATTTTATGATTTTTTAAATTAATTTTAATAAACAAATCCATTATTTGGGCGTTTGTCGACGGAAAAACTCATTTTTCTTTTAATATCAGTCCTTTTAATTAGAAACTTTACGATAATTTTAGTAACATTTATAATAAATTCATCAGAGTTCGATTATAATTGTCGAGCCTGATTTTCAAATGTTTAAAAATTTTTTTTTAATAAATAAATATGACGAAAAAAATGGCAATTTTTTCTATTTGACGTTCTTGGTGCTTGTCAATAATAGGAAAATTGTTGTAATCGCCGACTGTTCATATATTTAAATTAAATAAAGATATTCGATCATGATAAAATAAACAGAAAAAATTGTTATAAACAAATTATTGTTTGAAAATCTGTTATTTATCATTTTCAATGATTTACCGTTTTTTTAAAATTTAATCGCAAGAAATTTGAATGGAAAAAATATTTTAATTAAAAAAATTTCTTTGTAGACTATTCTTGTAAATATTAAAAACAAATTTAATAAACAAATCCATTAATTGGGCGTTTGTCGACGGAAAAACTCGTTTTTTTTTTAAATTATCAGTCCTTTTAATTAGAAACTTTACGATAATTTCAGTAACATTTATAATAAATTCATCAGAGTTCGATTGAAATTGTCGCCCTGATTTTTAATTGTTTAATTTTTTTTTTAAATAAATAAATATGACACAAAAAATGGCAATTTTTTCTATATGACGTTCCTGATGCTGTCAATAATAGGAAAATTGTTGTAATCGCCGACGTTTCATATATTTAAATTATATAAAGATATTCCATCATGGTACAATAAACAGAAAAAATTATTATAAACAAATTATTTATTGAAAATGTGTTTTCTATCATTTTAAATAATTTAACTTTTTTTAAGTTATATTGCAAGAAATTTTAATGGAAACAATATTTTAATAAAAAAAATTTCTCCTAATGCTATTCTGGTTAATATTATAAACAAATTTATTAAACAAATGCATTATTCAGACATTTGGCGGCAGAAACATTATTTTTTTTAGATGTAAATTTTTTAAATTAGGCAGCTCATGAAAATTTCAGAAAAATTCATAATTTTTTGATAAATTTAATGATTTTTAACGAATTTTATAAACAAATACATTATTTAGGCATTTGTCGACGTGAAAACTTTAATCAACTAATTATGAATGTTACTGAAATTATCGTAAAGTTCCCAATCAAGAAGATTGACTTTGAAGAAAACGAGTTGTTCCGTCGACAAATGCCCAAATAATGCATTTGTTTATTAAATTTCTTAAAACAGATCACAAAGTTGATCAAGAACTTATGAATTTTTCAGAAATTATTATGAGGTTTCTAATTTCAAAAAATGTTCATTAAAAAAAAAAAAAAACTTTTCTGACGACAAATGTCTGAATAATGCATTTGTTTATTAAAATTGTTTATAATATTAACAAGAATAGTCTAAAGAGAATTTTTTTTCATTAAAATATTGTTTCCATTCAAATTTCTTGCAATGTAACTTAAAAAAACGGTAAATTATTGAAAATGATAAAAAACACATTTTCAAAAAATAATTTCTTTATACACAATTTTTTGTTTATTGTATCATAATGGAATATCATTATATAATGTAATTCTATAAAAAATTGGCGATTGCAACAATTTTCCTATTATTGACGAGCATCAGGAACGTCAAATAGAAAAAATAGCCATTTTTTTCGTCATTTATTTATTTATAAAAAAAATTTTTTAAACTAAATTTAAAATATCTAAATGGGTCCACAGGTTTAGCCGGAATCGCATTTCGAACCAAAAAATGTACTTTTTCCCCACTGTGCGGGCGACGCATGCGCAGTTAAAAAACTTCCCAAAATTGGCAGCACTGGAAGGATGAGAAGAGAAAGTGCAGAGTATGTGAAAAGGTATAGGAGATATGGTATCAATTATAGGATGGTTGTATGAGATGGTAGGAGTACAGTAAAAAGATAATTAGGTATAAAGTGATGCAAAAAGGACCTAATAAAGATGTAAAGGGACAGAAATTATATAAACCCTAAAAAATCGACACAAATAAAAAAAATAAATAAAGAAAAAGCCCTTCTCAGACTGATTGAGACCTATCCGATTATAAATTTCTTTGGACATCGATTCAAATACAATTTGGTAGTTACTTTGGATCTGAGCTTTCGCATGTTAGAGAGCGAACTGAGAGGCGTTTTAATGGGGACCGGGTCTGAAGAAACGAGTCCATAATGTATTCGGTTGCATCGACGCCAATTCTACCCCCCCCCTTCCTCCACCCCCCCCAATTTTTTTTCACTCTTTCTCTCTTCCTCTCTCTACTTTGTTTCGTCTTTCCTCTTCAACCCCTTAATTCGCAATCCTCCATCCTCTTCTTGTCATATTCTTTGCAATCTCAGGAGCGTAGCAACACTACCCCCTTTAATTTCTTTATGTCTTCTTAAGTACTTCTTCAAATTAATTACATTTTTCTTTCCTCTTTCAATACTAAGAGCGACATTCAAAACGAAATTGAAAACAATTTAAGTTTTAGTAGTAGATTTAATTGACCTCTTGTAAGATTCAGTTCGCTAATTGTAAAGGTTCAACCAGGCAATTGAATGGCATTATAATAATGAGTGATATTATGAGAGATTAATTCCGGTGTGCTCGTAAGGTAGTTCATTTTATTTTGTTACTGAATTTTTTTTGGGAGTGAAGAAAAGAAGAAAATAAGAATTTCATTTCAATAATTATTAGTTTAATTAATTACATTATAAAGAATAATAATTAAATATCGAAAGATTGTTATTAAATAGAAAAAACTATCATTATAAAATAAGTTCGTACTGACTTTCAGTCAACGGAAGTGACTGATTTATCTGTCATAATAACATTTTTTTAATTTTCATGAATAAAAGTTTTCATTAAATTCCTACATTTTAATAAATTATTTAAATTAACAATAATTGACTGCTTAACACATTGAAAGTTACAGATAAGATTATTCAAAGTGGCAAATTAAATTTGCAGAAGTTACTAATCTTATAATTCAATGTGCCTGATTTAATTAGTGAAAGTTATTATAAAATTGCAAAAAAGTTATTTATGTATTAAATATATCATCCAAAATAACTCTGATTTAATCAATAAAAGTTACATATTAGATCTTTAAAAATTATTATATTTGCTAATATATCTTTTTTGTTTAAATATTCAAACACATTCGCATAAAAGTTAAAGTAATATGTTAAAAATATTCTGGAAATTGGCCTTTTCCATTTTTTGTGTAAAATTGACCTTTTTTAGTTTAAAAAAAAATTATTTTGTGGCATATTCGTCTATTATTTGAAGTTAATATTTTTGGTTACACATTTTATAATTCAATTAAAATTTTAATGATTTAACTGAAATTTTTTATATTTTGGAAAATTAATTTTGGTAATTGAAATTAAAATTGTATAATTTTTCAATGTGATATTTAAGTTTTAAAAACCACCTCTTTGGTATTTTGTTAAAATTTATTTTCTTGGTTTAAAGCTTATCGTTTCAGTTGAAAATCCATCTTATTGGTACAAAATTTATGTTTTTTATTAAAAATTTAATTCATTCGCTAAAAATTCTTCTTTTTTTTAAATGTATCTTTATTGCAGAAAATTAACCTTGGTTTGAAAAAGATATGTTTGATTTAACATTTAACTTATTGTTTAAAAATTGATCGAGTTAGTAACAAAAATCATGTTTTTAGTTTTTTAATTAATTGATTAATGATGTCAGTTGAAAACTGATCTTTTTATATGAAAAGTGAACTGTTTTATTGAAAATTCGTTTTTTTTTCGTTGGGTTAAAAATTAACATTTTTCTAATTGAAAAATCAGCTTTGTGATTGAAATTTTTTGTATTTTCTGAAAAATATGCTTTTTCGAAAAATAATATTTTTTGGGAAAATATTCAATTATTTGACTGAAAATTCGTTTTTTATTATAGAATAATATTTTTTCCCTTGAAAAAATCTACTTTTTTTATTAAAAATTATTTTTTTTATAGAAAATTTATTTTCTTAAATATAATTTTTTTGTTGAAAATTGGTTTTTGGTCAGGCATTTAATTATATTATTGAAATTTGTTCGATTGTGTGCGAATTAATTTTTTTAGTTTGTGATTAATGATTTTAGTTGAGAAATTATTTTTGTCTTAAGAAAAAGAATTTTTAAATAGTAATTGACTTTTTTTATTTTTGGTTTAAAATTAATATTTAAAAAATAAAAGTTTAACTATTTAATTAAGGGTGTAATTATTCTGGTGAAAACTGATCTTTTTTAGTTGAAAATTTAACTGTTTTGTTAATATTTCTTTTTTTCTTTTAGTTCAAATTTTTTTTTATTGAAAAATCAACTTAATTATTGAAAATTTTTGTAAAATTGATCTTTTTTAGTTCAAAGTTTGAATCCTTATTTGAAAATTATTTTGATTTCTTATGGTCGAAAATTAATATTTATTTAGTTAAAAATTCGTCTTTTTTAAGTAAGCTAATTTTCTTGGTTAAAAAATCATCTTTTTGGGTAAACAATCAAATACTTATGGTTTAGTAATCCCTAGAATTGCTGGCCCACGCAATTTCTCCGGGGGCAGGGTGAGAGACAATCGCGACTCTCCCCTCGGAAGGGCCGCAGTGCGCGATTACTCAGTCGAGTATATTGCGCAATATTGTACTATTTTTTTCAAAATTGTTTTTTTTTTTTATTGAAAATAAATTTTTTTTTCTTAGAAATTTTGCTTTTTGGTTAAAAAGTTCTTGCATTTAGTAGAAATTAAAATTATTTTTTATTTCTTTTTTTTTTAAATTTAATATTTTTTACTTGAAAATTTAACTTTTTACTTGACAATTCATGGATTTTGTTCAAAACTTCAAACTTCAAAAGTTCAGAATTCAAAGTTTTCAAATTGCAAATCGAATTAATCTATGTTTTTTTTTTAAATTGACATTTTTTAAATAACGCCTAACTTTTTGTTAAAAATTCTTTTTTTTGCGCAAAGTTCAGGTTTTTTTTTTTAATGAAAAATCGACTTTCTTATTGCATTTTTTTTATGTTCCTTAAACTTTGTATTTAATTTTGAATAATAAACTTCTTAGCTGAAAAATCACCTTTTTGGTTAAATATTCAATTGCTGGATTGCAATTTGAACTATTATATTATACATTTATTTTTTCGAAAATTGATCGATGTATTTAAAGATTTATTCATTTAGTTTATCATTAGGAATTTTAATCGAAAATTCGGTTTTGAATAAAGAAAAACATTTTTTAACACGATGACTTACTTCATTTCTTTTTCAAAATAAATATTTTTCATTTGAAAATTTTCGTTGTTTTTCTTTTTTTTTTTTGTTCAAAATCATTTCAATTGAGAATTCCTTTCTTTTGTAAAAAATTGAAATGTTTTACTTGACAATTAAAATATTTTATCAAAAATTCGTTTTTTATTAAAACTTAATATTTTTCCGTGAAAATTCTACATTTTTGTTAAAATTTTATTAATTTTGTAAGAAATTAATTTTTGTGTAGAAAATTAATTTTCTTGGATAAAAAATCATCTGATATGTTTATAAATTAAATTACTGTTTTTTTAAGTTGTACTATTTGGTATTTTTTTTATAATTCAACATTTTAGTTGAAAATTAATTTCTTGTTTAAAAATTGATATTTTTTAGTTGAAAATTTAACAATTATTTTCAATTTATTTAATTTTACACTTATTTAGTTGTAAACTTAATTTTTTAGTTGATAATTCATCTTTGTTGTTGAAAAGTCGTCTTTTTGTAGTAAAGCCATTTACCTGATTTAAAAATGATATTTTTAGTAAGGCACTTAACTATTGCGTTCAAATTTAATCGATTTTGTTACAAATTCCTTTTTTTTAAACATTTTTTCATTGAAAAATCAACATTTTGATTGTAAAATTATGGTATTTTCTTGAAAATTCTTCTTTTTTTTATCGAAAATGAATATTTTTGGTTGACAAATCATTTTTTGGGGAAAAAATATTAAACTACTTTATTAAAAGTTGAACAACTTTTTTAAAAAGTTATTATTTTGTTTAAAATTCATTGTTTTATTTGAAAATTCTTATCTTATTATGAAAATTGATATATTTTAGTTGACATTTAACAATTTTGTTAAAGATTCGTATTTTATTCAATATTAATATTTTTTCCTTTAAAATTCTACTTTTTTGTTAAAAGTTGTTGCATTTTATTGAAAATTTGTTTTTAATGGAAAATTCATGTTCTTGTTTGAGAAATCATCTTAATTGGTTAAACATTTAATTATCTGTTTTTGAAGTAGAAATACTTTGTAAAAAAATTGTTTTTTTTTTTCATTTAAGATTCAACATTTTAGTTCAAAAATAATTTCTTTTTCTTTTAATTTGAATTATTTTGTTCAATTTTATATTTAATATTGGTTTAGTAGAAAAGTCAACTGCTTAGTTGTTAATTCGTGTACTTCGTTGAAAGGTCGTCTCTTTGTAGAAAATTAATCTTCTTTGTTTAAAAATGATATTTTTTATCAGACATTTAACTATTTGGTTGAAAATTGATCGATAGTTTAAAATTAATTTCTTTATTTTATAATTCATAATTTTAGTCCAATATTTTTTTCTATATAAATAATACATTTTTTGACTTGAAATTAAATGATTTCATTTCTGGTTGAAAATTGGAATTTTTTAAATAAAACTTCAACTATTTGATTAAGGATTCATTTATTTTAAACCTAATCTTTCGTAGTTGAAAATTTAACTTTTTTGTTCAAAATAGTTTTCTTTTTTCTGAATGAAAAATCCACTTTTTATAGTGAATTTTTTTATTTTCTTTAATATTTATTTCAAAATATAACCTTCTTGTCTGCAAAGTCGTCTTTTTTGGTCAAATATTCAACTCCTTTATTGAAATTTGACCTATTTTATTACAAATTTATTTTTTGGTTCAATATTTGTCATTTCAGTTAAGAAATACTTTTTTTAGTTAAAAATTGATACATTCTAGTTACAAATTAGACTATTTCAATGAAAATTCGTTATTTTATTGAAAATTAAAAATTTTTTTCTGTGAAATTCTAATTTTGCTAGAAGTCCTTGCATTTTGTTCGAGATTCGTTTCTATTGTAGGAATTTTTTTGTTGGTGAAAAAATCATCTAATATGGTTAAAAATGTAATTATTTGTTTTTTTAATTGAACTACATTGTAAAACCTTCATTTTTATGGTTTAAAATTCGACATTTTAGTTGAAAATTAATTTCTTTTATTGAAAATTGATTTTTTTTAATAAAAATTTTTTCTAACTTTTTTTTTGGTTGAAACTATATTGAACATAATTCATTTTTGTTGATAAATTTTATTTCAATTATATTTAAAAAAATTTTTTGTGTATTTTTTTTCTAGAGATTGGTTTTTTGGTTAAAAATCGATATTTTTTACAAATTCATTTTTTTCGTTTATGATTATTAATTTTTGTTGAAACTTCGTTATTTTTTGCACTTTGTACATAATCCTTTTTTTTTTAGATAATTAGTTTTCTTTTTTAGTCGTCTTTGCAGAAAATTAATCATCTTGGTTTTAAAATGATATTTTTGGTTAGGCATTTAACAATTGTGTTGAACTTTATTCAATTTTGTTACAAATTCATTTTTTAGTTTACGATTCATGATTTTAGGGAAAAATTAGTTTTTTATTAAAAAAAAATTTTTTGAACCGGAAATTGATTTATTTCATCTTTTGGATGAAAATTGATATTCAAATAAAATAAAAATTTAACTACTCACTCAAGGCTTCAACTACTCAGTTGAAAATTAAACTTTTTTGTTAAAAATTCGTTTTTTGTTTGTTTAAAATAACGTTTTTTAAATTGAAAAATCAACTTTTTTCGCAAATTTTTGTAGTTTCTTTAAAATTAATTTTTTTTTAAATAACATTTTTAATTGAGAATTGTATTTTTTGGTAAAATATTCAACTGCTTGACTGAAAATTTTAACTATTTTATTTTTAAACAAAAATTTTCGTTTATTATTCAGCATTTCAGTTCAAAAATTTTTTTCTTTAGTTAAAAATTTATAAATTCTAGTTAAAAATTATAATATTTTGTTGAAAATTCGTTTTTTTTATTGAAAACAAAAATTTTTATTTCAATAAAATTTTTATTAATTTTATTATGTATTTTGTTAAAAATTAGTCTCATTCTAGAGATTAGTATTTTGGTTAAAAAATGATATTTTGTTACAAATTTATTTTTTTCGTTTTCGATTTTCGTTGAAAATAGCTATTTTTTGCACTTTGCAAAAAGCCTTTTTTTGTAGAAAATTTGTTTTCTTTTTTAGTAGAAAATTCAATTTATTTATGTTTTTTATTTTGGTTGAAATTTAATACTTGCTTAGTTTAAAAGTTGACATTTTAGGTCAGAGTAGTTTTATTTTGTTAAAATGTCCTTTTGTATAAAATTGATCATGTAAATCTGTTTAGCCCTTCACGAGAAAAATAGAGATTGTTAAGCGTGGCAGTAGTGGGGATACCGAAGAGGGGAATATAAGGGCTTTTAAAAATGCTAAACTAAAATAACCTTTAATTATATTAATATTAATATTAATATAAATATTAATAAATAAATTATTTTAAATATTATAAAAATACCTAAACTTAAAATTGAAACTAAAAAAAAAGAAAATAAATAAATAAAAAATCTGGTATGCAGAAAATTGCGACCAATTCAGACTTGGACTATGCTAGACCAATAATGGCTCCACAATATTTTTTTTGTGTGTCTGTCTTTTGTAAGTCAAATTTTCGGAAGTCATTGAAAAATCCTTAAGTATCTTGGAAGTTAGAAGTGGGTGTCTACACCCGATCGGTCCAGTTGTCAACCCCTCGGATGAGATCGATAAGTGTTCCAGGTCCTTTTTTTGGATCCTTAAGATCTTATATTTTAGAGACCCTTGTAGTTTATTATATCTTTAAAACACATACTAAAGAAATGAAGTGACTTTTAGTATCTTTTTTTTCTCAGCCAATTTGGGAAATGGCTTTGGAAATTAGGGTCGAAGTCTGTTTCCCTATTTAGGGTAAAGTGACGGAAATCGATTTTTTTTTACTGAGTGTTTATATGTCTTTTAAATCGGACCATCTTTTTCAAGACATATGTTGTTTTCCCTTTTGTCGGCGAATTCAAAAGGAAAAATTGTTAAAGTTTGAAATTAGGTATCTTAAATTGGGGTAAAGTAGTTTCAAAAACAATAATTTTATCGAACTGATAAATGGACTAGGCTAATTTGTCAATTGAAGGATTTTTCAAAATTTAAGGTTCAAGTTATTTTTTTATAAAGAAGACAAGTAGTGAGTTTTATCTCAGCTAAACTTATTTTGTGGCCGGAAGAATTTTTTTTCAAGAAACAGAATTATTTTAAAAAATTAAACTATTTCATTCTTTATTGTAAATTTATATTATCGGATTCAAAATTCGTTTCTTTCGTTCGTTAACAAATACTTTTTTAAAATAAAAATTTCAATTTTCATTAAAAAATTTATCTCTTTTAGTTTAAAATTCATGTATTTAATTAAAAGCTCCTCTTTTTTCGTAGAAAATCAATTTTTTGTTTGCAAATTTCTATTTTGCATTGAAAGTTGAACAATTTTGGTAAAAAAATGTAAGCACTTTGTTCCAAATTAAATTATAATTTCAATTATATGGTAAAAAATTCCTTTGCTTAAATTAATTTTTTTAACTTAAAAACCTACGACAGTTGATTATCTATCTTTTTTAGTTTATAATTTTAATTTTTTTCAAACTTGTCTTTTGGGGCAGAAAATTAATTTTTTACTTACAAATATTTATTTTTGATATAAAATGTAACGATTTTGGTGAAAAATTTAACTATTTTGTTGATAATTTGTTTTTCCTTTTTTAAAAAAAAATTGACATAAAAATTTAAATAATTAATTATTGATTGTAATTTAATCTTCTTTAGTTCAAAATAATTGTATTTTGTTAAAATTTTGTCTTTTTTTTGTATAGAAAATTAAGCCTCACAATCCAAAATTTATGTTTTTGGTTGAAAATTAAACTATTTTCCTTGGCAAATTTACACATATAGTAGAACACATTTTCGACTTTTTCAACTGAAAATTTAACTATCCCATTTTTACTGTATATTTATATTTTTTTATCAAAACTTCGTTTTTTTTCATTAAAAAATTATTTTGTTTTAACTGAAAATTTGAGCATTTAAGTTGTTATACAAATCATTTTAACTTATTCTTTTAACTGATTTGACAAATTTAACCATTTTGTTGAAAATTAATTTCTTTTTTAATTGCATTTTTCAACTGAAAATATGACTGCTACATTTTTTTACTGTGAATATATATTTTTTGATTGAATTTTTTTTTCTTAACAAATTTTTCTTTAAATAAAATTTAGAATATTCTGTTTTTAATTTTAATTTAAGCTTCTTTATTTAAATATTCTATATTTTAAAAACATGTCACTTTTAGTATAGAAAATTTTTATATTTTTATTACAAATTGAACGAATTTGGGGGAAAATTTAACCATTTTTTAAACTAAAAATGTGTCCCTTACATTTTCTATTGTAAATTTATATTTTTTGATTGAAAAGTCGTTTTTTTGTTAACAAATTTTTCTTTAACCAAAAATTGGAATATTTTATTTCTGATTGTTATTTAATCTTCTTCAGTTAGAATTTCGATTATTTGGTTGATAACGAATGTATTTTCTTAAAAGTTCGTCTTTTTTGATAGAAAATTAATATTCATGGTTCAAAATTTAACTATTTTGTCAAAACTTATTCCAGTTTGTAGACAATTGAACTATATAACTGAAAATTTTTTTTTAATACAAAAATTGATATAAATGTTTAAAAATTCATGTATTTTGTTGAAGATTCGTCTTTTTGGTGGAAAATTAATGTTTTGTTTACAAATTTTTATACTTTAAATTGAAAATTGAACTCTTTCGGTGATAAATTTAACCATTTTACTTAATATTTATTTTTTAATTGATTTTTTACCTGCAAATTTTACTGTTCCATTTCTTATTAATTGTCATTTAATTTTTTTTTCATGAAAATTCAACTATTTGCTAAAAATAATTTTATTCTTTTAAAATTTGGTCTTTTTTACGATGTAAAATTAATCTTCATGGTCGATAATTCATGTTTTTGGTTGAAAATTCTTTATCTTTGGTAAAACATTAACCTTCTTGGTTCAATTATTTTATAGAAAATTCTCTTTTTTGTAGAAAATTTACCTTCTATTTGGAAACTTATATTTTCGACTGATCATTGAACTATTTTCGTGAGAAAAACTATATTGTTGAAAATTCTTATTCTTAATTAATTTTTTATAAAAATTCAACTATGCCATTTTTTATAGTAAATTTATATTTTTTAGTTACAAATATTTTTAGTTTTGGGTATATAATTAGTTTTCTCGTATGAAAATTCTTTTTTTTTGTTCATATTTTAAGTTTTCTGTTAAAAAATTAGTTTCTTTATCTGAAAATTAAACTAATTAATTTTTTACGGTCAAAAAATAATTATTATTGCCTTCTTGGCTAAAAGAATAATTCACTTTTTTAAAAATTCGATGACTTGGTTAAAAGTTCAACTATTTTGTGAATTTTTTTGTTTATTAAAGATGTATAATTTCTGTATAAATTTCATTTCTGCGGTTAAAAATGTTGCTATTTGGTTGAAATTTTTTTCCTTTCAATTGGTAAAAATTTAACAGATTCATCTTGTGTCGAAAACTTTTCTTTTTTAGTTAAAAAGTCAACTATTCAGCTGAAAAATTATGTTTTTCGTTTAAAATTTAACTATTTGTTTAAAAATTCAAGTATTCGATTAAAATATTCTCAACATTGTCGAAAATTAAACAAATTGGTTACAAGTTATCCATTTCATTTACAAAGTCAAATTTTTTGTTAAAAATTCGTATTTTAAGTTAAGAATTCAAATGTTTTGTTAAAAATTTGTATTTTTTGGTCGATTACACTATTCTTTATTTAAAAAAGTAAGAGATTTTTCGGTTGAAATATCAACTATTTCATTTTACTTTGTAGAAAATTTCACAATTTTGTTAAAAAGTCATTTTTTCGTTTATTATTAAATATTTTAAATAGGAATTTATCTCAGATTTAAAATTTAACTATTTAGTTGAATAATCGTTGCTTTTTCTAAAAATGTAATGCTTAGTAAAAAAAGTTAGTTATGGCTACTCCAGTTGAAGATTCATTTTATTTTAAAATCCATCTGTTTGGTTGATAATTTCATTATTTTGTTGAAAAAAATTAATTGTAATTATCATGACTTATAGATTTTTTTTGTTTTCAGGGCCAATATGTCAATTATCTAGTGAGTTTTATCCAAGCTAAAATGATTTCATGGCCGGAAGAATTTTTTTCGGCAAATGAAACTTTTTAAATCAATTTGTTCATTTGAGAATTAAATTTTCTTAACTGAAAGTTTAATTATTTCATTTATTTAATTGATTTTCATGGTTTAAAATTCATGTTTTTGGCGGAAGATTAAACAAATTATTTTTCTACAAAATTTAACCCTATTGTAAAAAATTCTTCCGGTTTTATAATAAATTTTTTATTCGGAAAATTTAATGATTATATTTTTTTATTGTAAATTTATATTTTTGGATTGAAAATTTCTTTTTTGTTGAAAATTCATTTCTCTGGTGAAAAATTAATTTTCTGCTTACAAATTAATATTTTTATTGAAAATTTAACTGTTTAACCATTTTCTTAAAATATTATTCTTTTTAACTGTTTTTTTCTAACTGAAAACTTTACTTTTTCATTTCTTATTCTAAATTTATATTTTTACAAATTGTAAATTCGTTTTTTTTTGTTACAAATATTTTTTTATTATGAAAAATAAACTTCCTTAAGTTGAAAATGTAACTTTTGTTTTTATTGACAGTTAATTTTTTTAGTCGAAAAACTAACTAGTTGGCTAAAAATTCATCTATTTTGTTTTCAAAAAATGCACTTTTTTGTTGTAAACTCGTTTTTTCGGTTGAGGATTCAAATATTTGTATGCATTTTTTTTTTTGAAAATTCATCTTTTCATTAAAAATCTATATTTCTTGGTTAAAAATGGAAATATTTTGATGGAAAATGTTAAAATTTTGATTAAAAATTTAACCATTTTGTTGCCATTTTTTTAGGATGCTTTTGAATGGAACGAGTGAAAAATCCCAAAAAATAAAATTTCCAAAATAAGAAATTTCCCGAATAAAAAAATTGCCGATTTGAAACATTTCCGATAAATAAATTTTCGAAATTATAAAATACCCGAAAAATTAAATTCGCGGCACTTTTAATGGAACTAAAATTAAAAACTCCTGACAGGGAATTCATTCAGGACTTTTTTGTTTGAGAATCAACCAGTTCGGGAATTTTACAGCACCGTGAATTTTCCAATTCTAGAATTTAATTAAGTGGGAACTGAACAGTGTCGGGAATTTTATTATACTGGAATTTTACAGTTTCGTGAATTTTATTATTCTGGAATTTTATTATTCGGAAATTTTATTATTCGGCAATTTTATTATTCAGGAATTTTCCATTTTTAGAATTTTAAAATGTCATGATTTTTCGAATTCGGGAATTTTATTATTCTCGAATTATACAGTGTCGGGGATTTTCCAATTCAGGAATTTTATTATTCGGGAATTATTGTATTCGCAAATTTTATTGTACGGGAATTTTCCAATTCGGAAATTTTATTTTTTGTAAATATTATTATTCGGGAGTTTTACAGAACGGCAATTTTCCAATTCGGTAATTTAATTATTCAAGAAGTTTCGAATCGGAGAATTTTAGATTACCGGGAATTTTCCAATTCGGAAATATTATTATTTAGGAATTCTAAAATTTGGGAATATTATTGTTAAAAAATTTTATTCTTTCGAGATTTTATTATTCGGGAATTTTACATTTTCATGAATCGCCTAATTCGGGAATTTTATTGTTCAGAAATTGTATTATTCGCAAATGTTACAATATCTGGAATTTTATTATTCGGAAATTTCATTATTCGAGGATTTTTTATAGCCGGAAATTTTCCAATTCGAAAATTTTATTATTCGAGAATTTTCAAATTTGGGAATTTTCCCATTTTGTGATTTTTAGAATTCGGGAATTTCACAGGGTGAATTTAATTATTCCGTAATTTTACAGTGCCGAGAATTGTCCAATTCTGGAATTTTATTATTCAGGAATTTGCCAATTCGGGCATTTTATTATTCGCAAATTTTTATTGTTCCGAAATTTTATTATTTAGAAATTTTATTTCTCGGAAATTTTATTATTTAGAACTTTTATTAATTTTTAGAATTCTTTAGAATTGAAAATTTTCAATTAAAAAAAATTTTAGAATTTTGAATTTTTAGAATTTCTAAAATTCTTTTTAGAATTTTTATGAATTTCATAATTCGGGAATTTAATTGTTCGGAAATTGTACTAATTCTTAAATGTTACAGTATCTGGAATTTTATGATTCGGTAATTTTATTATTCGAGGATTTTACAGTGCCGGAAATTTTCCAATTCGAAAATTTTATTATCGGAAATTGTTCAATGCGGAAAATTTTTTTCGTGAAGGTTATTATTCGGAAATTTTACAGTGTCGGGAATTTTTTAATTTTGGAATTTTATTATTATGGAATTTTCCAATTCGGGAATTTCAAAACGTCGGTGACTTTATTTTTGAGGATTTTTTCAGTCGTGCGCTCATCCTCAAAATATTATTCTCTCAATTTATTTTTTAAGGTTTTCGATTATTTTTCTCAACCAATTTTGTGAAAATGACTGAAAATTAGGGTCAAAATCTGCTTCTCTATTTGGGATAAAGTGACGGAAATGGATTTTTTCTCAGGGTTTGGATGTCTTTTAAATCGGACCATCTTTTTGGGGACATATGGTTTGTTTTTCTTTTTTGTCGGTAAATTCAAAAGAAAGGAACTAAAAGGTTTATGACGAAGAATCTGAAATTAGGCTAAAATAGATTTTTACCGTTCTCGTGGAAAGGCAAATGGACCTAGCCAATTTGTCAATTTTGGGATTTGGGAAAATTTAATTTTTAGGCTTGGCCTTTTAATTGCAGGGTAGCATGCCATAAGGGCCTAATCATCATTTCCTCGATTTTACAGGAGATACGAAAAAAGTTCTCAAACTTAAATATTTTATTTGAAACAAAAATCCGAAAGAGATTTCAAAATAAATAATTTATTAATTGAATTCTAAAAAGTTTTATCAGAAAATGTTATTAGTTGCCAAGCAATTTTGTTTCGCTCGAGATACACGTTCTCTTGAATTTATACAGCATTAAAAAATCCAATTTTAAATTTTAACAAAAAATGAGTATCCAAATTTCAGGTATTGAGTTTTTGAATTACTGAAAAAGGGTTGTTCAAAAAAGTGTTTTTAAGTTTCGAACAAAAATTTTTCGTTCGAGAAACTTATTTTTACAACTTTGTTCTGTGATAAGATAAATGAAGTTTTTGATTTATAGAAAAAGTGAGTTTAAATAAGAAATATTGTTATGTTTTGAGAAAGTGGAGGGAATTTTTTTGCTCGAGAGTCAGGTTTTCTCAATTTGAGACTGTCACAAAAAACCTAATTTTCCATTGAAAAAACAACTTTATGTTTGCTTCTCAACTATTGAGTTGCTGAATCTATGTAATAAAGATTTGATTGAAAATTATTATTATTTTTCGAGAAAATAAGGATTTTTTATCTTTGAAAAACACGTTTTTAACTTTGGACTGTGACAAAAATATCAATTTTCAATTTTAAAGAAAATGAAAATTTAGTTTTCGCTATGAACATTCGTCAGCCTTGTAGTGTGCTTGAGAAAAAAATCAGATTGTAAAAATTGGAATAATTAAATCTTCAGTTGCAAAATTAATTTTAAACAAATTTTTAATACTTTAATTTTCATCCATGAAGAGGAGTTTTCAACCCAGAACAACAAAATAGATGAATTTCCAACCACTGAGATTATTTTGGGATTAGAAAAAAATCTAAAATATAGGAATTTACATTCAATAGTTAAATTCTTAGTTTCAAAAATAAATTTTTAGCAAAAAAATGTTTTTAACTATTTACTTAAATTTGTTACGAAATAAATTAAATTTTTACCAAAAAGGATAAATTTTTAAGAAAATACATAAATTTTAAACAAAATGGTTTAATTGTTAGCAAAATAAATAAAGTTAAAACAAAATGGTTTAATTTTTAACTAAAATGAGTAGATTTTGTACTGAAAATAATTATATAACCGAAAAATTAAAATTTAACGAAATATTTATATTTCCTGCTAGAAATAATAATTTTTATCCGAAAATATTCATTTTCTGCCAGAAAAAAAAAACAAATTCTCAACAGAATACGTGAATTTTCAACCAAACAGATTAAATTTGTTGTCAACAAAATTAATTTTTAACTAAAATTTTTATTAAATTTTAATTTTTTATTTTATTTTCATTTTATTTTTATTTAAATTTTAACTTTCTACGATTTTTAATTAAAAATTTAAAAACAAAACACGTACATTTTTAAGAATTGTTGAATTTTCACCTAAAAACTATAAATTTTCAACAACGAAAATGAAAAAATTAAATAATAAGTTAAAAAAATTAATTTTCACCAACAAAAAATCGATTTTTTAACAAAATAGTTCAACTTACAACCAAAGAAGTTAATTTTTAACAAAATAGTTCAATTTTAATCCAGGAAAATTAATTTTTATTCTAGAAGATTAATTTTTCACTTTCTGCCAAAAGCAATGGAACCAAAAATGGAATATTTAATTCACAATAATGCATTTTGAACAAAATAGATGAATTTTCAACGAAAAGATTAATTTGTCACCAGAAGACAAATGGTAAAAAAATACATGATGGCTAATTTTCAACAAAAAAAAATTAATTTTTACACAAATATTTACATTTTTAACCGAAAAACATTAATTTTTAAACAAGAAGAATAAATTTCTACCAGAACAGATCAATCTTGAAGAAAACACATAATTTTTGAAACAAATTGTTGAATTTTCAACTGAAAAATGTAAATTTTTAGCTAAAAATGAAATAATAAGATTTTTACCTTTTAAAAATTAATTTTTAAATTATGAAAAACTAAGCTTAAACAAACTGGTTAAATTTTCATCCAAAAAGATTAATTTTCAGCTCAGAAGATAATTTTCCAGCTCATAAGACTGCTTGTCAAAAAAATTTAGAAAAAAAATTAAGTTTTAATGTAATAGTTGAATTTCTAAAAAAAATTCATTTTCAACAGAAAGGATGAAAATTCTACAAAAAAAGATAAATTTCCAACAACTTACAAGAACATGGATTAATTTTCAACAAATAAAGCTAAATTTCAGTCCAAAATTGAATAAGTAAATTTTCAGTTAAAAAATTTTTTCCCGAAAAAAAAAGAATTTTAAACAAAATAGATTAATTTCTAACTGAGAAGATGAATTTTCTACGAAAACAGAGAAATTGTCAAGAAAATACATAGAATTTCATGCAATAGTTAAATTATGAGTTTAAACAATTATTTTGCAACAACAACAAAATTTTAAAAAGAAAGATCAATTTTTAACTAGATTGATTAATTCATAATCAGATAGTTAAATTTTAGACTAAAGAGTTCCCTGAGTTACGTGATTCACCTAAGTTCACTTTCCTTTTGAGTTTCTGAGTTCCCCGAGTTTGCTGAGTTTCTTGAGTTCCTTAATTTTTCTGAGTTCACTGAGTTTCCTGTTTCCTGAGTTCTCTGATTTTCTTGAGTTCACTGAGTTTATTAGGTTCACTGAATACACTGCGTTTCCCGCGTTTCTGAGTTCCCTGCTTTTCCTAAATTCCATGAGACTTCTGAGTTCCCTGATTGGCCTGATTTTTCTGAGATCCACGAGTTAAATAAGTTGCCTGCGTTTCGTGATTTCTCTAAATTCCGTGTGTTTCCTAATTTCCCTGGTTTAATTAAGTTCCCTGAGTTGCCTAAGTTCCCCGAGCTCACTGAGTTTCCAAAGTTTCTGAGTTCCCTGATTTTCCTTATTTCCATGATTTTTCTGAGTTACCTGATCAGCCTGATTTTTATGAGTTCCATGAGTTCACTAATGTAAGTTCCCTCAGTTTTTTTTTTTTGAGTTACCTATATTCCCTGATTTTCCTGATTACCTTGAGTCTTCTGAGTTACCCAAGTTACCTGAGTTCTCTAAGTTTCCTAAGATCTCTTAGTTTTTGAGTTTCTCGAGTTCCCTGATTTCGCTGAGTTCTATGAGTTTCCCAAGTTCTTGAGTTCCTTGATTTTCCTAAATTTCATGAGTTAGCTAATGTAAGTTCCCTGAGTTCTCAGAGTTCCCTAATTTTCCTAAGTTTCATGATTGCGAGATTCTTCATTTTCCTGATGTCACTAAGTTCCTTGACTTGCTTATTTTCCTGGGTTCTCTAAATTCCCTGATTTTCGTGAATTTTTTGATTTTCTTGAGTTCGCTAAATTTCCTGAGTTTCCTGATTTACCTAAGTACCCTGAGTTTCCTGACATTCACGAGTACCCTGATTTTTTTAATTTTCCTGTACTCTGACTTTCCTTATCTTTTTTTTTTTTGAGTAACCTAAGTTTCGTGAGTTTCCTTATTTTTCCGAGTTTCTTGATTTTCCTAAGTTTCCCGAGTTTAATGAGTTCCCCGAGTTTCTTGATTTTCCCGAATTGTCTGAATTCCCTGATTTTCCTAAGTTCTCTAAATTCCCTGAATTTCCTGGGTTCCATAATTTTCTAGAGTTCTTTAAGTTCCCTGAGTTCACTAAGTTCCCTAATTTCTCCGAGTTTCCAGATTTTCCTCAGTTCCCTGACTTTACTGAGTTACCCACGTTCACTGACAAGGAAACTATCCCAGGTGTCCCTCACCGATTTTGATGAAACTGCAATATGTTGTAATACATCGAAAAATAAGAGACACGTATTTTTTTTTAT